>NW_010524041.1:20816-21901 GCF_000687285.1 Phaethon lepturus
CTATTGATGGCTACAGGCTGTTCAGAAGGGACAGGCGAGGAAGGAAGGGCGGAGGCATTGCCCTCTATGACAAGAAATGGATTGAGTGTGAAGAGCTGTCTCAGAGGAATAGCCGCAAGCAGGTCAAAAGCTTATGGGTAAGAACCAGGGACCGAGGCAACAAAGGGAACCTTGTGGTTGGTGTCTACAAAAGGCCGCCTGATCAAGGGGAGTCTAATGATGAAGCCTTCTCACTCCAGCTGCAGGAGGCATCGTGCTCCCAGGCTCTTGTCCTGCTGGGGGATTTCAACCACCCTGACATATGCTGGGAAAGTAGCACGGTGAGCTGTAGGCAATCCAGGAGACTCCTGGAGTGTGTGGAAGATAACTCCTTAAGCAAGGTGATAGACAGCCCTACCAGAAGGGATGCAATACTGGACCTGTTTGTCACCAGCGCAAGAGAGCTAATTGCTGACATCAAGATTGGAGGCAGCCTGGGCTGCAGTGATCATGCACTGGTGGAGGCGCAGTCCTGAGGGATAGGGGGCAAGCAAAGAGTAAAGTCAGGACCCTGAATTTTAGGAAAGCAAACTTCCAGCTCTTCAGGGAATTAGTCAATAGAACCCCCTGGGAAACTGCCTTCAGGAACAAGGGAGCAGAACAGACCTGGCAGATCTTTAAGGACGCTTTCCATAGAGCACAAGAGCTCTCAATCCCCAGGTGTAAGAAATGAAGAAAGGAAGGCAAGAGTTATGAATGAGTCAAGACCTGCTTGGCAAACTAAAGGGCAGGAAGGAAATGCACAGGCACTCAAGCAGGGACAGGTATCCTGGGATGAGTACAGGGACGCTGCCCAGTTGTGTAAGGATGAGGTCAGGAGAGCCAAGGCATGAAGGCTGAACTTGGAAGAAGGGTTTCTACAGGTATGTCAGCCAGAAAAGGAAGGTCAAAGAAAATGTATCCCCCTCAATGAGGAAGACTGGCAAACTGGTAAAACCAGACAAGAAAGATGAGATACTCAGTCACGACTTTGCCTCAGTCTTCACTGGCAGTCTCTCTTCCCACGCCTCTCGAGTGGATGGGCGCTGAGACACGGGCTGGAGGGA
>NW_010524041.1:22488-24737 GCF_000687285.1 Phaethon lepturus
GCTGATGTGTTGGCCAAGACACTCTCCATGCTACTTGAAAAGTCATGGCAGTCAGGTGAAGTCCCTGCTGGCTGGAGAAAGGGAAACATTGGGTAGAAAGGAGGGCCCTGGGAACTACCGACCTGTCAGCCTCACCTCTGTGCCTGGGAAGATCATGGAACAGATTCTCCTGGAAGCTATGCTAAGACACATGGAGGACAGGTCGTGTGCTAAGGCACATGGAGGACAGGACAGGTGATTTGAGGGAGCCAGCATGGCTTCACCAAGAGCAAGTCCTGACTGACCAACCTAGTGGCCTTCCATGATGGAGTGACCACATCAGTGGACAAGGAAAGAGCTACCAGTGCCATCTATGTGGACTTCCGTAAAGCCTTTGACATGGTCTCCCACAACGTCCTTCTCTCTAAATTGGAGAGAGATGGATTTCATGGGTGGACTGTTGGGTGGATGAGGAATTGGGTGCATGGTCATACCCAGAGGGTAGTGGTCAACGGCTCAATGTCCAGATGGAGATCGATGATGGGAGGTATCCCGCAGGGGTCCGTACTGGGACCAGTACTGTTTCATAGCTTCATCAATGACATAGACAGTGGGATTGAGGGCTCCCTCAGCAAGTTTGCAGATGACACCAAGCTGAGTGGTGCAGTTGAAATGCCTGAGGGACGGGATGCCACCCAGAGGGACCTGGACAAGCTCGAAGAATGGGCCCGTGTGAACCTCATGAGCTTCAACAAGGCCAAGTGCAGGGTCCTGCACCCGAGTAGGGGCAACCCCCAGTACGATATAGGCTGGGGGATGAAGGGATTGAGAGCAGCCCTTGCCAAGAAGGACATGGGGGATGAAAATCTGGACATGAGCTGGCAACGTGTGCCTGCAGCCCAGAAGGCCAGACCACACCACTCCTGCACTCAGATTGTCCCTCCAGGAGGGTCACTTTGATTTTGTCCATCTCCTGGTATGACTTACTTATCATAGCTGTCTTGTGCTGCTTTCATGGCTTAGTTCTGCTGGTAACTGATGCCCTATTTCTTCATCTGAATATGATCTTTTACCTACAATTCTTAGCTGAACTCATGAAATAAACTCTGTTTTATTTCATTTTATTCCAAAGTTACCATTTCTTGAAATGAATTTGACTTCTCCTCTGTTGACAATAGAAATGTTCTGTCAGGAAGAGCTGAAGCCAGGCACTTACACATGCGTCTTAGAAGAATGGCATTTCTTAGGACTTACAGGAACACGTTTTGTCCTTTGCTTCAACAAAATGGACCAGAAAACCTCATTCCTTTCTTATGTCAGCTTTAAATTGTCCCTAGGAGGTCTCCACAGTTACCTAGATAGGGACATAGGGCTTTTCTTCAGTACCTGTTTACTTGGAAAGTTTAAAAATTCCTGATCTGTTTGCAAGAATACTGGTACCTGCACTTTGATATGTTAAGGGAGTTTTCAGCTGTGCGTGAAACTACAATATGTTCCATAGCTGCAAACCATTCTTTTCACAAGTACTTCAGGTCTTTACCAGTACAGCTAAACTGATGTCAAAACAAAATGTAATGCTTCTCCCCATAGACACACACACACATAAATACGTAGCATATACATATCTATGTGTGTATTTATATATCAAAATATGTGTGTTCTCCAGACCTCTTCCCAGAAGCCAGTCTTTAACAGTGGCATTAAACATCTGACCACCTTCTTTTTCTTCAAAATATTTGAGATTTGTATTTCAATTGTTAGTGTAAGTTTGTGGGACCTAATAGTTGGGAATAGGTTGTTTTTATAGAGTGAAATCTAGAAGAGATTTTTCTTCCACATCAGAGATAGTATCAGTATATAATTTTTGTTAATTTTGGGACTGGAGATTTTTGCCTAAGCTTTATTCCCTCCCTTCTCACCCCCTTTTTTGTTGGATTTGAATCTGCTCATTCTGCTCTAAAACTCTGCAAACAAAGGACAGAGCATTGTTTGACACGTAAGCCGGTTTCCAGTCTGCTTGATTGATCAGTCTGGCATCTTCTCTTGGCATTAAAGAGAACCACAAACTTCATATTCTCCTAAAAGGCAGTATATATCAGTGGAATTTGCATTGTTACATGTTTCAACAGCTATCATGTAGTCTGATGAATGACATTTTTATTATTGTAGGCTTAAAAACTGAACAATAATTAGTTTATAATCCTTATCCTGCAAAATAGAAATAAAAATTATTGTAGCATACAGCTGCATGTACAATTTCCTTCTCATTC
>NW_010524041.1:24768-35656 GCF_000687285.1 Phaethon lepturus
ATTCTGAAAATATGTGTTAAATACATTTCATAGCTCAGGCTCTCCATGAGATTAGATTGAAGTGAAGGTGGTAGATAGAGCATGCATGCCAAATATATAAATATTTGGAAATATATTTATATTGGAAATATATATATTTGAAATATAGACATTCATCTTATATCTAGCATGTTTGAGAAAGAAACATACTGATTTGGGTAGGCATTAACAAAAGGTGTCAACTGTTTGCGAAGTATTTTGCAAGGGATAGGTGAAAATATTGTAAGGCAGTTCCTGAAATTCTACATTTTGTTCACTGTATTGTGAAATGTTGTTTCAGTTTGCTCAGGATGAAGACAGTTATATTGGGGACTTTGCGGTGGTTGAGTATGAAACTGCAGAGCAGGCTGAGAAAGTACAAGAAGTCACCGATGGCATGACTATCAAAGGAAAGAGAGTCCAGGTGTCGTACTGTGCTCCGGGAGCGCCAGGCAGAAGTACGTTAGCAGCACTTATAGCGGCGCAAAGGATGGTAAGATATTTGCAAATCTGTTTTCAGAATGAGTTTGATACACCTTGAGTGGCACGAGTTGGGGCAGAGGGATTCAGCTGGTTTGCGTTAGGAAAACAAGCCGAGCTTTTGGAAGCATTAGCTTTTTTTTTTTTTAAATCTAGTCAGCCCAATTCAGTCTCCTTCCTAGGAAGAGCATGGCCATATTCTGCAAGGAGAAAGGGTAAAACATGGCGATAAGATATCACAAAGTTATACTTACGTAGCTCTGAGATTTTAGTATAATTTTAATTTTCTGCATGAGAAACTCTTCCAGTTTGAAACAAAATCAACTGTAAGTGGAGTCATTTGACAAGCTAAAACTTGGTTTACAACAGAGAGGAAAGAATTTGTCAATTTTAAGATAAATTTCAAGGTAGGAGAAATAGTTTAATTTCATGCTTGATGTAGAAGAAATCTTTTTACACCCAAATGTCTTATCAAATTATTTCCTAGAAAATTAGATGTGGTAAGTTGTTGCATGATGCTGTCTTAAAAGTAGAAGCAGAACAGTCTCATTGCTTCAGCTAGCTTTAGCCCACATTTTTATAAAAGAGATGAGTGGTGCTAATATAAGGTAGTACGTAGTGTTTACGTTAATAGTGCCTTTCATATTCTCCATTATTGATAACACTGTCTTGGTTTAAGGGAAAAAAAAGAAATGTGTCTCAGGAAAAATAATACGCTTGAAGTTTTGGGGGAATAGTTTGTTAGGCAAGGGAGAAGGAGCATGGAAAGGAGTGGGAAACGGGGAAGGACATGTTGAAGTTATTTTCTGTGTAAAATGAAATATGTGCTTTTACCATCACACAATTTTGAGGGGTTTAAATACATTCTTTGTTTTCTTCTGATAATAACATTTTTATATCTCTTTTAATTGGAGATGAGGAACAATAGGAAAGGCTTGCTTCCAGAGCCAAATCCAGTGCAGATTATGAAAAGTTTTAATAATCCAGCAATGTTGCAAATGCTGCTGCAGCCCCAGTTGCGTGGACATGCTGTTAAACCTGGTAAGTTTTAAAAAAACCTGAGTTTAAAAAAAAGCAAGCCCTGTTCTTGGTGATAGGAGGCTTTCAGCAAAGGAGAGAAGCAGGAGTACTATTTTCAGAATCTGTGCAGACACTGTTTCAGTGTGTCTGTGTAGACTCACATTTTATGAAAGTGAAAGCAAGAAATGCATTGCTACAGTATTATGTCTGGGTAAAATTTAGCGTTACCTAAAAATGCCCTCACAGGAACTCTCTGGTCTCTGAATGTTTACATTAGAAATGGGTTTAAAATGAAATGTATTTTGCAGACATCATTAAAATTGCAAGTTCAAATCTGATTCTAGATCTGAGTTTTGCAGCCTGAGTCTTTCTCCTGTTGTTTCCAATGGAAGTGTCTGTTCACTTGGATGGTACCGTAGTCGTACACAGTATTTCGTAATGGCATTAGCCAAAAACACGCCTCTGCCTTCTCATTAGGATGGATATGAATAAACATATTAAAATCAATCTTATCACATTTCAAATGGTGAAAGTATTAGGAACATGAGAACAGGTAATTTGAAGAGTCAAGTGGGGGACAGCTAAGAGTATGTGACATAATCTACTGACAGAAGATAAACAGAAATTGTGTGTGAAGTGAACACTTCAGAGAAGAAACGCTTTAGCTGATGCTGAAGTTTCAAAGCACTTTAGATAGCGCTGTGGTCTTTCAGTCAACTGCAGGCATTTCTGCATCTTTGAGCAAAACTCTCAGCTTTAGTGGAGATCCATGAAAGTACATTTGATCTCGAATATGCTGTTAATTGCAGATCAAAGCCGGGTGTATTGAAAGGTTTCATTATAGTCACCTTCAGTATATGGCAAACTTTTGTGGAAACCAAATCTGAAAAATATAGAATAACTCTTTAAAGATCTTTACTTGCCTAACTTAGAAAACACTGCAACTTTGTTTTGTGTTTCTAAAGCAGGTCTTGGAGCATCTGCAGGTTTACCTCACCTTATAAATTCAGCAGTTGGCCCACCTTTTTTCCAGTTGAATAAAGTTCATCAGGTATGTGAAAAAAACCCTTTTGTCAAAATACATATTTGTGGAGATCTTAGCATGAAAAATATTCTCAAAGTTTTAAGAAATTACAGCTAAAATCGAGTGTTCTTATTAACGCTGTCTTTAAGAAAAGCACTTTATTATGAGATGCCTATGGGCATGTAAGAGCAGACTGTGCTTACTCTCCATGAGTTATTTTATCTTAACTGAGCTTTTGATTTGCTAACACCTGCCTATGTAGAGACAACTTGCCATTACTGGCAAAAAAAAAAATTGTGTTTAAATTAGCGCTTAAGGAGCATGGCACATCCATTTCTCTTGGAGCTGCTCATACACACTTCCTGTAGAGACTTGGTTGTTTTATCTCATCCAAGCCAAGAAGCTTAGCATCCTTATCTTCATTTTAAAGCTATATATGCCATAAAAAATATAATCTGCAGATGTTACTTCTTAGTCATAACCACAAGGTTATAAGCTGTTTAAAGTGTTCTCAGAGTATTTGTAATTCACTTTAAAGTTGATATGACTTCCATATGGACACACCAGAATTTCTGAAAGATACTGTAAAGGATATTTGGGATGAGTTTGCCCTAGAAATTGGTGATGAGAACACGCTAGAGTAGCACCCACAACCAGAACTCCTTCCTGCAGCAGTTCATTTGGCCAGCAGCCTGCCTGGCCTCCACCTTGCATTGAGGTTCTGTCAGAGATTTCTCCAGCTCTGCCAGGAGCCAAAATTTGCCTTTAGTATTCATGGCAGGGATTTTCATGAGCACCTATGAGAGACTGGAGTCAATCACTTTGACTTACTATTTCTGATGTTTCAGAAATTCCCATTTAAAAAATAAAATCCCCTTAAGTATTGGTTGTTATTTCTGCTGTTCTTTTGGCAAACACAGACTTACAGATCTTAAAAAAGACCAAATTAAGATGCAAAGATACGCCTTATGTTAAGCATATTTAGCTTTTCTTTTTTTTTCTGCTAAAAGCTGGGAGGTGTATATAATTCATTTTGAATAAATAGCACTTAATTTTGCTCCATCAAGTGAGTTGCTTTTGTCCTATACAATGACAAAATACCTCATTTTTTGCTTGTACTTCTTTTATTTAAATGACATTTTCAATTGGTATATTTAGTTACTGCTGCTCTCTCTTCAGTCTTGGAGAGTCTATGCTTCCTTGGAAGGCAATGTGAATGTTTTCTAATCACAGCTGGAGACAGGCATATTTTACACAGTTAACAGTGTGATTGATGATGATGCAATGTTTTTAGGTTTAAGAGTGCTGCAGCCAAAAAACATAGTGTTTTCTCTCTAAAGAGACAAGTCTAATTCTCTTCCAGGGAGCTTCCTGTCATTTAATTAGCTCCAAACCTGGTCTAATAGCCTGAATTTTATTGACAGTGATTTGATTATCCCAATTCCTTCTATTAGGCACACTTATCTGTTATTCAGTGACTTATTTCAGAGTATTCTCTAAAACCAGAGAACCAGGTCACTATTTTTCTTGTCTTGAAAATCAGTATTGTCACACGATACAGGAACAGAGAGCATCTTAGCTCGACTCTCTCCCTGCTTCTCCAGTCACACACTGATTCAGCATCCTGTGTATCTTGTTTTTGCTGTTTTATAGTCAAGGTTTTGTAAAGTAATATAATGAGAGGAAACAATACTTTTAGGATGATTATACCACAACATTATAAAATAATTGATTAAAAAAAAGATTCAACAGAGGGGACTTTGAACAAATGAGTTATTCATCCAGTAATCTTTCAACTCTGGGAGGTAGCATGACTTTCAACTTCCTTCTTTTAATTTCTGTTATGTTACAGTTATCATGTGCCAAAATAATGCATTTTAAACTTTCTCAGAGATGTGGCTTCCTGAGTCATCCAGCAGTTTATTAAATCTTTATTAACCTGGAGACTTTCTTTTGAGGGTTCTAACCATTCTGATTTTCCACTCTTTGTGGAAAAGTTTTGCAACTGAGTTGTGGAATTCTAGTTTTGCCATTGAACTAATACATTTTCTTTGTTGACATAACCCAAGTTTAGAAGGAACAACCGCTGGTATTGGTGTCAATAAACAGCCTCGGACAATTTCTACTGGAAATCACTGAGACAGTTACAATAGCAGATGCATAACTAATCTAGATATGGCCCTTTTTTGTTTTGTATTGCACATTTCTGAGTCCAGAAGACTATAGGGCATTTTCCCTAGGGAATTTGACCCTACAACTCAGAGATATAACCTAGGCTTGAAAATACCTGTGAGGTGTTTTGCAGGAGGCCGTGAAATCTGCAAAGCCATGCATCCAGAGAGCTGCCCTCATTTTGGGTTCCATCTTCATTACCTGGTTTTGGTGATCTTTCCTGTGCAGGGAAATTTCAAAAAAATGAGGAAGGCTATACTCATCATGATTTGACAGTCGGTGTCCTGTACATCTATTCTTGCAGTGCTATACAAAAAGGTTTGTAGAGCAAGCTATATTTTGCCTGGCAAATCATGCTCAGGAGCTGCTGCCAGAAAGACAGTTTCAAGCTTGTGTTCAGCTGGCATGAATCATAATGCGTTTTTTTTGTCCCAGAGTGGACATTGAAGCCACTGTGCTAGCCAGAGCACATACTGCTGAATATACCAGTAGCAGAGTCTGAACGTGGTGCCAGTTGTTGATTAAGTGGCTCAATTCTAGTGGCGAACGGATCCAGAATTTTTTGACTGGAAAATACTAATATTTTATAGATGTAGGCACTGTGATTTGTAAGCTTTTTAATGGTCTGGAATAGAATTTCATGTAGATAGTTGCCACAAAAAAGGGGGGAAAACTGGCAACTGTAAAGTAAGGGATGAGAGTCCCTGCCAGTTACAACCGTGTCCTGTAAACTGTATAGATATTTGGCCGGAGGTTATGTATTCGAATTGCGATGCAAGGCACAACGCAGATGCTAACAAACCGTGAAGTCCTTATTCATACAGCTCGTAATCCCCTGAAGTCCTTGTGTCTCGTCTTTCTTACTGGCACTGTAGGTAACTCCGCTATGTAGTCTGTCTGCAGAGGCTTCAGTAACGTTTAGCTTTCCCTGTTGGCTTAGACACTGGGGCTGCGATGGAGTCTGGATTGTGTTTGGAGTGTACTCTCGATCCTGTAAAAGCCATCAGAAAGCATACTTGTGGTTGTGAGGTGAAAAAAGGGGCTAGGCGGAAGAGAGGTCACATGAACTTGAAATAACTTCCTATGAATGAAGCGAAGGTTTAGTTCTGTGGAGGAAATAGTTATTTTCCTTTGCTGTATTAACTCAGACTAATTGAAATTTCTTCAAGCAGTATCATCTGAAAATGTTTCAGGAATGTATTGTTTTCCATGACTGTCAACTAACACTTCTTTTATTAATTTCACAGAGTTCAATTCTGGGGAGTACATCTAACTTACTGCTGCAGAGCCCTGCTCACCTACCCTTGCCACAGCAGCAACTGATGAAGATTGAAAACATTCAGGCTAATAGTGTAAGGCCATCACTTTAACTTCAGCTGTCTTTGGACATTCTTATAACTGCTAAAACAAATAATTTTTTGCATCTAGTATAATTTAACAGTTTAGCGTATCTAAAAAGATTAACTGAATGTGAAAGTTATAAGAAATAGCTCCAGACAGATTATTTTAATCATTTACGCAGTTTTCTATTCTTCCTTATAGAAACCGGGTTTGCTGGGAGAACCTCCAACAATGCTACTTCAGACAGTACTGGGAATTGGGGTAATGCCACCAGTGAGTTCAGGCATGGGAACCCGTGGCGAAGCTCTTAAGTGTAAATGACATTTTATTTCATACCAAATCATTAGACATGCTCAGCTTGGAATAATTCACCTTACTTTCCCCCACTGTAGCAAAAGCAATAATATGTTTGAACCTTATCACTGCACAGTAAGGCAGGCAGAGAGCTAGACAATAATGTACATTATATAGCTATATAGTTAAGCAAGTTAACGAGTTATATATCTATATAACCAACTGTAACCGGCTGGTTTAAGCAGGAAAGAAACTTGAAATGTCTTATTGCCTGGTTTGTCTCATCTGTTTGTCAGGGAAGAAAGAGTACACTGTGGCATTGGTTGAATATTTGTGGATTGTTAAATATTCTGCTTGCTCAATTACCACCATTTTTAGTGCACGTGGAGTACGTTTTTATTTAGGACCAAAATTTTGGGGTTTGTTGTTTCAAAGTAGATAAATCTGAGTAGCTGAAGAGGCACCGCAAATAGGTTTTTTGCATTCATTTCATTAAGCAATAGAGCGTTAACATCCAGTCTGGGACGGATGTCAATTTTGAGCGCAAATTTCTGTGCCAGTGATGCCCTCAATTTTTATGAGGAAAGAACAGTTGTGATACTGCTTACTGTGTCTTTTTTGTTTCCTCCACTGCGAGCCACGTATGCTGCAGTTGCAGACGTGGTCTGAGTAATGGTAGTAACCAGGAGCAAGGAAAAGCTTACGGGGGTGGGGAAGAAACCTATTCTGAATGTCTAGATTTTAATTTTGGAGAATACTTCTAGATCTTTTGTCTGTAAAACAAATTTTACTAATGCCAGTTGAGGTGGGGTTTTTCCCCGCTGTTCCAGTACAGGATCCTGTAGGATGTTGTTCATGGGTTTTTTGAAAGTCACAGGAAACACAAAGTAACTTACTATCGTAGCGAATGTTTAGAAAAGTCAGAGTTTTAGCTCTGTTTTAGAGTTGTTTAGTTGTTTTGAACTCTAGCTTTAGAGTTGTTTGCTCCTGGGATGGTAAACGAATAAAAACTATCGTCAGAATCCAGTGTTCCGGGAGAGCTGCAAAAGAGAGATCTCAATGTTTTTCTCATCACTTAGTAAAAACCACAAACAAAATGTACTGATAAATCTTGTCTAACAGAAAAGTTTCTCCATTTATGGTTGACTGCAGCATCTAATCTGACTCCAATTCAAACAGCAGCAGCAGCAGCAGGGATGGGCATGCTGCCATTCTTTCCGAATCAGCACATTGTTGGACAAGCTATACCAGGGCAAAACAACGCTCCAGACAAACAATCGACTACCGAAGCAGTTGTCTCGGGATCACAGCCTTATCATCAGACCTTACCAAATCTTTCTGCGGGAGCTTTGCGGGCTGGACATGCCAAACAACAAAATCAACTAAAAAGTACTGATACAAGTTTGGGGGTAAGGAACATTGAATACAAATATTTTCTTTTTTCTCATGTGTGGATTTTCTCTTTTTTATTTTAACATGCTTAAGAGTTAACTGCAACTGCTTATTGTAGTTGTTCGCTATAAAATTTGCTAGATCACAGGATCATTCATGAGACATTTTAAGGTCATTTCAGTTATGAATAATAGGGAGAGAACAATAGTGCTCTTTGGTGGTCCAAATGAATTAACAAAGGAATCTTTTTACAATGCTGGAGGGTGTTTTTTTCCATGTGTATGCCTCATAGTATTTGATGATGAAATTATCTTGAGGGCAATGTCTCTCTTCAAGACTGAAAATTGAACTTGTGGTTGAATTTCATGGCTAATCAGGAGCAGTTCTGGTGGTATGTAGGGTCTTTGGGTTTCCAGGTGGTGTATGTGTGTAAATTCTCCACTTTTAATCTGTATCCTCTTAGCCATAGCTGACATATTCTTAGCCTGAAATCAGTTTTATGGGACGGTGATGGGAGGAGATTTAAGTTGAACCAGAATGGTCTATTGAAGTTTTTTCAGCATGTCCTGTCATTAACACAATTTGGTCTATGCATTTACTTTTTTTATAACAGACATAAATACTTTTACATTTATGAGGAAACATGTTCTTTACTCAGATCAGATCTGTGTTTTCCTAACATTATTTTCTGAAGCATCTGAAGTGGTTAGATTATATACAGTGTTGGTGTCTGCCTTTATTAGACAGCTTTGACAGATTTGATCCTACTTCAGAAAGTACACTTTTAAACTTTTAAATCACTTTTTACTGTAATGAAGTCGGATTTTACCTATGTATAGATACACATGGGTAAAATACATAGGGTGTATGTGTATACATATCTAAAATCAGGTTTTTTATTTCAACTTTTCATTGAGTTAAAAGGAAATGTAATTAAACCATTAGAAGACTAGATAACTCATTTATTTACATGAATATTGTTTATCAGGAAAAGTTCTTTTTTGAAATCCTGGTAGATGGTTTAATTCTTTCCTTTTCTGCATCAGTAGACAGAAGGCCCAGTTTGCAAAAATCACTTCCTTGACAAGGCAGCCACAGTCCGTGTGCTGCCACTGAAGGGTCATACTGTCTTAAATGTCTGCTTTTGCATCCAGGTGAAGAATTTCGGCACTCTGTTGAAAGTTTTTGTGTTTAGAAATTGGTCTCACTGTTTTTGAAAAGTTGATTAATAGTATTTTACTGAGAATAGTATTAAACCATTAAAATAATGGATTTTTTTTTTCCTTAACGGGCTTTGAAAAAATTAACAGAATAGGAGTAAACTATTGTATAAGTGTCTTTGAGCTATGTATTTCAGACAAGCTATGTAACTTGCTATAGCTACTTCATCCTGATTCCTGGTGTTTTTTCTAACATAAGCTAAGGGGATGTAAGCCGGTAGTGTAGCCTTCTTGGTCCCTCATAGGAAAGACTTCTGGTGGTTTGGAGGAGAGAGTCAGTCCTGACACTTCATTTCCACTCATAAACATTTTCCCCTTTTAAGTAAGGGCTCATAAAGAGATCTGTAAGATGTGTCCTCATGGCAGATTGCAGACAGGTTCGTCCCTCCAGACCAGAGTTCATTTATCCTTTATTTACTCGTGACTCTGGGTGTAAAGAGATGATTTTGCCTTGTGCATGTACTTAAGGCTGACTCCCAGCATCTGGAGTCGTTATGGTGATTATTATTCCTTTACTTGAATGTGAATGATTTTCTTTTGTTTGGTTGGTTTTTAATATCCGTTAGTAACTTACAGTCTAAAGAGAAACATTCCTACAAAATTATTTGGCAAGAAAAAAAGTACAGGCTTTTTTCACAAGAAAAATGTGTCCAGATAGTTGTCCCTAGTATTTATTTTAAAAGTTTTCCTGTTACATTTTATAGGGCTAAGGTTTTGTTTGTTTGTTTGTTTGTTTGTTTTCAAAATCCTGCTGGGACACTTACCTTATTTCTCTCAAATGTTGTATGAATATAATGCAAACTGACCTGTCCAACTGTTTTGCAGACTCCCTTAAAAAAACAGACTTCGTTGCTAGGAGAACCACCAAAAGAAATACGTCTTAGTACCAACCCCTACTTGAACTTGGCAAGTGTGTTGCCTGGTATATGTCTTCCAGGTAAGCAAACGTTTAGCAGTTTTAATTGCAAGTTTCCTTGACCAGAGTGTGGCACGTTGTTGTTCTGTTTGGCAGGTAATTCCAGTGACCACAACCTTTATCTTTAAGGAAATCTTACAGTCTGTCTTAAAATTGCAATGTAATCTATCCTCATAGTTAATATTTTCAGAGGTAATGGGCTTACTGATGTAGACAAACTTCTAGAAAGCCTTATTAGGAGCGCTGATTAATTTTGATCCCAGCCTAGTCTGAAGTAGCAAATTTCTGTTTTAATCCCAGAATATTGCTAAACAAGACTGCAACCTAATTTGTGCAGTTTATACAAACCGTGTATTCTTTGTGTTACGAACAGCAATTGCCAGCAAAGCCTCTAGTCCACCGCAGCAGACTGGACTTTCGAACAACATCGTGGATGCTGCTGTGTCTCAGGGAACTACATCACAACCTGCAATGGAAAATTATTTTAATTACTCTCAGCAGCAAGGGGAATACACACAGGTACGTTGTTTTGCAGCGCTTTCTTCTGAAACCGGGTTTGTCACTCAGAGTTCTGGTATTAGGATTTTTTGGCAGAGATCTGCTCGGAGATCCCTCCCTGAGTTGCTCGTTGTTTTTCTGTGTACTCTTAATGCACTTCTTGGTACAGATGTGGTCTGATAGCCCTGCATGGAGTTGAACAGCATACCCCAACATCAGGAACCACTCTCCAGCAGTTCCTAGGCTTTCCTACAACCAAAGCCTACGCTCTTCTTCTGATTGAACCTTGTAGGTCCTCTTCACTGATAATTTATTTCCTTCAGTGTACAGAATAGATTTAGCACAAAGTACATCTAATGCCAGTCAAAAAAAGCCTCAATCCGTTCCCTGCTGCAGTATCATAACCATTGAAAGATTGCTTCTTGAGAACCTGAATTCAGTGCAAGTGGCTAAAAAATTACTTCTGGCTTGGCTTTTCTCTGTCTTCAAAACGATGAAGTTTTTCTCTTTCCC
>NW_010524041.1:35687-42788 GCF_000687285.1 Phaethon lepturus
TTAAAGTTTTCTTGAACTTTGGCTAGATTCCAGAGAAGAGCATGTTGTGTCTAACAGAAGTTCCTGCATAGCTTGGGGAATTTTTGCAATTTCTGCCAGTTGGTTGCACGGGATTTCTTCACCGTTTGCCCCACTTGGTGATCAGAACATGGCCAGTAAGGTGGAGGGCTGCCACTCATCTGGAGAGTGCTTTGTTGTAGTGTTAAAAGCAAGTACTGCGTTTCACAGATATTGAGGCATTCTATGAAATAATATTTCCATATTTTCATTAGTCATCACTAGTCTGCGTAGAAATATAATTGTACACAAATTAAATACGAAAACTGGATGGTAGTGCTGTCAGATAATCTGTATAAAAATCTCGGGCGTGCGCTGAGACACCCACCCTGGCTCTGCTGTTGGTCTGTCTCTCTCCTGCCCTGTCCCCATCACCTCCTCCTCCCCAGAGTCGCCTGACCTCTCGTCCTACAGCAGGGAGACAGAAACAAGCTCTCTTCTCCCAGGCTGCTGGCAAGGCACCAAACAGTTTTGTTGTTCCTGGGGTAGAGCAGGGCTGCGGTGAGACTCGGTTGGGTCTGGAGGACAGAGAGCGAGCGCGCGGGTGGGCATCAGGTTTTGTATTAGGAGGGTCTCGCCCTGGCCAGGAGGGGTGGAGCGGACGGGGTTGCTGCACGGTGTTTGCTGCAGCAGGGCGGTTTGCCAGGGGCCAGACCCATCTGCTAGCCAGATCGGAGAAGCGAGAGAGGTGTCCTGTGGGCCGTTGTGCTGTGTGTTTCATGTAAGCACTAACGTAGTCTTGAATATTTCATTTGGATCTGATCAGTGGCTTTGAATTCATTTTGATGTCTCCTGGAGGTAGTTCCTAACCCCAAATCCTTAAAATACTGTTCAAGAAAATCAGTAGTATTGCAGTATTAGTGTTACTACTATTAACTTTAGTAGCGTGAAGGACTCAAATTTAGGTGCAGAGATGCCACATGTCATCATTCAGCTATATTTGTACTGTCTGTTCCTTCCATGTAACAGAAATTACATTGTACTTGCACCCGCTGCCAAGGCAGTGGTGCCTTGTGTTTCTTTTAAGCACTTAACATAGTTTTAATGTTTGGTTTGAGCTTTTATCGCTGGTGTTAAATATGTTTTGATGCTTCTTGGAGAGTTTTGCCTTTAATTCAGTCTCATGCCCTGCGAGACCATAAGAATTTTCATTTAAAGTAATCTTAGTAGACAGCTAATGGGAAGAGGTTTTTTCCTCCTTTATAGGAGGCTGTTCAGCAGTGGTATCAGCATTATGCTCAGGCATATAACTCTACCCAGGCAAGAGTCGATGCATTTGCAAATGAAGCCTCTGAGGTGAGAAATAATTTTTTTTTTTTCATGTCTCCATTGGCTGTTTCTCCCATCAGCTGTGAGGGTGCTTTTGGAGTCTGGACACCTGCTTTCTTTGTTGATAGTGGCTGCTGCCATCAGTACCGCAGAAGTAAGGGGCTGGAGAGCGTGGGACGAATGGCACTGCATGGTCACCTTCTGCAGGGCACCCCGGCACGGTTACTCTCCAGGATTCATGCTCACGCTTTTGATTATATCTGACATAAATATTCCTCTCTCTAAAATCCCACAATCTGAAGTTCAGGAGTGTATTAAAATATTCCTACTAAGAAACAGCACACCATAACGTTATTTCCCAGTGAGTCTGTTGAAGGATTGTTTCTTACCCAGGCCATTATATAGCCCAAGGTTTCTGTGACCAGCGAGAAGCACGCTTTTTATTCTTTTTTTTAAATGAATTATGTAAAGTAAACTGTCCCCCAAATCCTACATTTTGCTCAAGGAATTGCTGCATGCCTGAGCTGCTGTGAATTGCACACTCTCTTTAGCAATTGAGTACGACTCAGATATTTTCATATCTGCTGAGAGCTCATTACTATATCAAGTAAAAATGAATTCTTAAACTTACTTTCTTTCAACTTCTGGTTGATCGTGGATCCCGTTCTGCATTTAGGAATCTACAGGTGGATCTTACCCCGACTACAGTACCTGCTTGCAGGTCATGCCTACACTTTACAGTGGCGCCCAGGGATCATACCAGCCAGGCAGCTTGCAGCTTCCTCCACAAAACTCATTAAATAAGGTGAGAGGAGAGACCAAGCAGAGTGGTTGCAGATGCAGCCTGAGCCAGCAGCTGGTGGAAGCGCTTCTTGTCTTATGCTGCCACCGAGTGGACTTTGGACCCACAACAAGCCAAGGCAGAGCTTTTCTACTGCATCCGTGCTCCTCAGCATCCTGAGTTGCTCAGGATCACACACAGTTCCTGGTGGATGTGGTAAATAAAAGCAGTGGGTGGGCAGGGCGTGCCAGTGCCAGACCCCCTCAGAGCCCCCCAGCACCCTGGAGATCAGCGCTCCTCACTGCCCACAAACCACCAAAACCCACAGGCTAAGAAAGGCTGGATGTGTGTGAGCAAACTTCTTGGAAAGACGGTATCCATGAGGGCGAATGTGCCAAAATGCCTTGAAGTAGGCAGATAAAGTAGGAAGTGAACAAAGGAGGAGGAGGTGGTAGTTCATAGTGGTTTTAGATGGGGGTTTTTGCCTGACTTGCAGATGCTTTGCAGTGAGTGCCGCTGGGATGAAACTGCTGAAGCAATGCGTCCTGGTTTTGGCTGGGATAGAGTTAGTTTTCTTCCTAGTAGCTGGTATAGTGCTGTGTTTTGGATTTAGTATGAGAATAATGTTGATAACACACTGATGTTTTAGTTGTCACTAAGCAGTGCTTATACTCAGTCAAGGACTTTTCAGCTCCCCACGCTCTGCCAGCAGGGAGGTGCACAAGAAGCTGGGAGGGGGCACAGCCAGGACAGCTGACCTGAGTGGCAAAGGGATATTCCATATCACGTAACGTCATGCTTGGTAGATAAACTGGAGTTGGCTGGGAGGCTGGAATTGCTGCTCTATCCCAGCTGAAACCAGGGCACGGAGTTAGCAAGTCACGGCAGCATCCAGGTTACCTACAGCTGCCACTTTGTAATACTGTTAACTGGAGCCTGGGAGGAGAACCATTTTTAAATGGCTTTCATTTGAAATATGTAACAGGCGTCAGATGCAGCCTACTTCAGCCAGACTCACTGAGCAAAGCTTCCTTTGTCTGTTGGACCCGGCAGACACGTACTGATGAAACTAAAAGATGCAGGAGGGATAGGGAATGCTATGGGAGCTGTGAGGACCAGCTTAAAGGACGCTAAAGTCTGGACTAACAGGAGGCCGGTTTAACAGAGGCTGAGACAGTGGGGATAAAAGCTTTGTTCAGTCTGAACAGAGGTCTTCTCGTTTCCTAAGTAAGTGCCTTAGAAGTCTTGAGGAACTCATACTTTCATGCTGTACGTAAATCACATTTCTCCTGTTTTTACTGGTGGGAGAGACCTCAAAAGCCAGGTTGTCACCTGTTTTGGAGCGGCTGCAGAGCCGTATGCCTGTCAGCATAACGAGCTGCTGCCTTTGATTCCAGCCCCAGCCATGCAGCCACGAGAGCGATGATAATCTCTCCAAGAGCTGCTGGAGGGATGCTGAGCTGGCTCTCCAGCCTCCAGTGTAGCTCGTGGCCCTTTGCACGGTGCCCGGGCATGCCGAGAGAAGCCAAGCTGAAGTCAGCAGTTGCATCTGGGAGAGCTTAGGGCCCCAGCCTCCTGCGTGGCTCTCCTCCATCGCGGCGTTAAATCCCTTTGCTGCCCAGAGGTTAGTAGCCAGATTCAGCACATGATGTTCTGGCGTTCAAAAACTCGCGTCTCAGACTTGGCATGAGATTCTCTTTTTTGGAACACACAACTGTAGAAATTCATGACTCCTGGACAGGAGACAAGGCCTGGCTGGAGCTGGCTTTGACATGTCTTGGGATAAAGATGGCCAAGGCTTGAACGTGTTGCCGTGGGCTGTGAAATCTCTAGCTCTGTGCAGAAACAGATAGCACTCTCAGGTTCCCAAGAGGTCTGATATGACTGGAAACGAATGAAATGGTGACAAGAGAAGGAGGTATTATGGGGTTTGAGCTAACGAATACCTTTCAGTTTATTTCCAGTCTAAAGAGGAAAGCTTGCCTGTGGAGGTGATGTTGAGCAGCTCACTTGAAAGTTTCTTTTAATGCCAGATGCCATAAAAGGCAGAAGGAGAGCGGTCGGTCCCTTGGCACAGGCTCAACAGAAGCAGTTTGCCTCTGCAGTGAGGTGCTTGTCTCATTCCTGGAATCAAAAGATAGATAAATCTCAGTGCAGAGGGCACACAGACTCGTCCCCGAGAGGCTCTGTATCGGTTAAGAATGTGTGCATGCTTGCTTTAACCCTGCAACCCCTTTTTCTCCTGCTTCTGTGAGCTGCATTTCAGAGGTTCCAACGGAGCACAGTCAGAGGTTTGTACGAAGCACGCAGTGCTGATGCGGCACTGCCACGCGAGCCAGGACGTGGTGGAGGGTTACAGTACACGTGTGACATCCCCATGGCTGTTAGAAATGCAGGAGAGAGGAGGGGGGAAAAACAGAAAGTCTTTCCTCAAGCATATTCCTATTTACGATACTGACAAGTGCATGCTCAAATGAAATTGGACTCAGCAGGGGGTAATTTGAGTTGTGCATGTGAATTCGCAAGGGGTGCTTCTGCGAACTGCTGGGAAGCGTTGGGCTCAGGGGCGTTTGGTCAGCACAGCTGCTGTTGTGATTGAGTCCAGGAATTAGTGTCCCAGTTTGTGAAACATGTTAAGGTTTCTAAAATACTCACTCCCAACATGAACCAAACCCCCAAATCTTCTGATCTAGGAGCCAGACTTAACTCGGGATACGCGGTGTGGTTGAGCGGGGTGTGGTGAGATCAAGTTCGGGTAGTTGTTACAGGGCAGATGCTTCAGTCTTTTAGAACAAGGCAACCGTTTAAGCTATTTGGTAAAGAAATTAATGACACGTTGGGGGAAGGAGAGGAGTGATCGAGTTATTGATTAGGGCGTTGGGCTCCAATGTGTATGTACAGCTTCTAGTGCTGTAGGTGCACGGATAGTGCCACGTCCTGCTCCGATGGATCCCAAAGAGGAATTGAGCCCGAGCCTCGCATACCTTGGCGGTGGACATGGTTAGGCCACCTGTGCCCTCACCAGAAACCCTACTCTGAGACCCTCAGGACTTTCTGTGTATCAGAGTGAGGCATTTCAGTTGAATTGAAGTTTTGATTAAAGAATCATTACTGCTCTCTCCTTCACTTTGGTACCACGTGTAAACCCATGCCCGCAGGCAGCAGATGGTTATCCGTAATCCGCAACACAAACCCGCTTTGGCGTGGCTGGAATCCAAGTCCTTCAACATCTGACTTGCCACGATAGCTGTGCCAGGACAGTTTAACCCGTTCAGCTCTCCAAGAGAAAAGGGGAATGAAAGGTGGGCCACTGGTGCCTTACTTTAAAGGAGGAAGATGTCTGGAGCTGCTGTGACACTGCAGGGTAATAGCATGGCCATGACACTACTGCTTTTTAAACGTGCACTGTGGATTGGGGCCACCTGGCCCAGCCAGCCCTTTGCCCTCACAAAAACGCATGTACGGTGGGGCACCGATGCGTCGGGATTTTAGGGAAAGGGCACAAACGCTGACTCATGAGCTGTGTATAGCTGGACCTTAAAGCTGAAGGAGTCGGGCCTTTGGAGTTGGTCACTGGCTCCCGGATCTTGGTAATTCCCAGACTGGAGCTTTATTTATTGACACCATTTGCTCTGGATCATGTGTCACTTGTTTTCTTCTTGTCCTTAGGTGGCTCCAACGAGAAGCGAGAAGCGAGGCTCCTCGTACCTCATGTCCTCCCCAGAACCTGGCCCCATGGAGTACCTTGGCCAGCAGACTCAGGGCTCTGCAGTACGTTACGCAGAATCCTCTCTAAAAAAAAAGCGCGTTTATTGAGACCTAAATAATCACCCCTGCCTTAGGGTGTGAAGGCAGGCTTGTCGTACCTCTGCTATTTATTGCTGCCTTAAACGTCAAACAAACAATTCTTCTTTCTGTGTGGGTTATAAGTATCCCAAGAGGAACAACCCTCCGTAACGGGCAAATTGCCAAGGAAACGGTACGTATCGCTACGAGGTTAGCCATTTCTCCAAGGCCCGACTTGCCTTCTGAACGGATGGGCCGGTGTTTCCTTTGTCGTCTGCCACTGAACCAAACAGGGGGCTGAGGCTGACAAAGCAAAGTAACTTGGTGAGTTTTGGTAGCTTACCAGCTGAAAGCAATAAAAATACCGAGGAGGGAACGCTCATCCTTTCTCTAGTCCTCAGTCTGAGGAACGAAAAAGATGAAGTCTTGATAGTGATCTTTTTCTTATTTTTTTAACTCGGAATGTGGGTTTTTTCAATCTTACTTTTTCCGGGATTAAGAGTTCTGCATTTACAGCCTTTGTATTTTTAATATTTCTCTTAATCCTGGAATGGAGATATACCAAATGTATTACCAGCGCCTCTATGATGTTTTCAATAAATGTTTGTTAAAAGTGAGATGCTATACTGTGTGCTGCCTTGCAATACTAAATTCGATTTGGGTAGGTGATATTTGGACAATGAAGTAACTTTTATCTGCTTTTAGGCCAAGAAGCCACAGCTTTTCCCTGGAGTAAGTAATTTACAGTTTCTGGATGCATCTGTGTAAAATGGTGTGTGTGGCAGAGCACCATCCTCCTTCCAACAGGGAAGTGTCAGGGCTGCCGGCAGCACTTCGGCTGGCGGAGCCTTGTTAAAGATAACTGAAAGTGGAAGAAACCAAGTGTCTGTTGCACTTTTTCTGACAACTTCTGACTCTGGATGACTCCGAGCAGTAGCAATGCTGACATGCTCTTTAATCCTGCCTTCCTTGCTCTTCACTGTGGGTTTTTTTTTTTTCCAAGCATTATAAAAACTTTGGAAATTTGCTGCACTCCGAAGCCGGCTTGAGCAGAGCATCCTGGCTCTGGTTTTCACTCTTTCTTAGACGTTACTTTTTGCATGAAGTAGTTCTCACTGGCATGAAAAGGTACTTATTTCCTCACTCCCCTCTCCCAGGTGTACAGTACAGGCTCGCTTGAGAGAACCACGGCAGCCTGTGTGCCTGCC
>NW_010524041.1:42828-45620 GCF_000687285.1 Phaethon lepturus
ACCACGGCACCCGTTGTGCCTGCCGGCACAGACCAGGCTGCCTCTGCCCAGCGCCCAGCCGGGCTGCACGGGGCCGAGCAGATGGCACCATGCAGGCACTGTTGCCCAGCTTGAGTGTATTTGTTTTCTTTTTGAAAAAGACTTTGTAGTTTTAGCTTATTCATTAAGGAACTCTGGCTAGAGCCTTTCTTTTCTGCTGCAAATCCTTGTAGCTGAAGAGTTTTGAAATCCATGTTTGTGACAAATTATGAGCCAGTCCCTCTGTGAGGCAGAGTGTGGGTTTGCTGCCTTGGAATCCTGTTGCAAATTCATTTGGACTTCATTCACTGAGCAGTGAGGCCAGAACCCAGGTCCTCCTTACTTAATCCTGCTAGATAATACTGAAGCTAATACTGAAAATGAAGATATAATTCAGCTAATACTGAATATGAAGATAATACTGAAAATATTGAAGTATTTTCAATACTGATTTAAAAAAACAATTCTTAAACTCTGCCTTTCAAGCTCTGTGATGTGACCAGGATATGTATTTTCAAAGCTTTTAAAAGAAAAAAAAAAAAAAAAACACTCCACAATCAAAATCCCTCCTCCTTCAGCTGCTGTGGTGTAGAGCTGTACACACCGTGCCGTCAGGCAGCGAGTGCTTAGGGCAGCCACTAGTAACGCATGTTACAGGAGCTTTTCTGGGATTCTACATGTACGTACTGATAGATTCACTTGTAATATTTTGTTCAAACTGGTTGTATATGCAACTTCCTCACCTTGTTATGCTTCTCAATGAAAATAAATTGCTGGTACACAGTTAAAGTGGATTTCTGTGGGAGGAAAACAGCTCTGGACTACCTTTAAAGTAACCCTTTAAAGTAGGGCAAGGTTGTTTCAAAGACAACATGTTCTGATCACCATTCCTACAGAAGTTACACTTTAAAACTCTGTTTAATTTATGGTTAAAAAAACGATGTGCACATGGAGGAAAAAAAAAATCTTTATTAGATCTGTTTATATAAAGAGTAACAAAGTGCTTACAGATTCAAATCAGGCTCATAAGTGACATACAGAAAAAACAGGCAATGCTGTAAAAATAAATCTCACCTCACTGCAGCTCATAATTACATTTTTTTTATATATATATAGATTTAAAGACATCTTTCTGTTATTGCCAGAACTGAGTATCTATCTATCTCCTCAAAGCATTTTCAAAAACCCAGGGTTCAAAAACCCTGTGACCCAAGTCCCAGGTCACAGCCAAAGGTTTCCAGTTAAACCACTGTTTATGGAAGAAGCCTGGAGAGTGGAGGGCCCTCACGTGACTAGCTTACAGTTTAAATTCTAAATCTGGTCCCAACAATAAAATGTACGCGGTCCCAGTCTGGCCCCACTGGCTTTCCCTTTGGTTCACCTGAACACCGCACAAGTGCACGGTTTGAGCCTGTAAGTCAAATTAAACAAAGGCCAATGCTGCTAGTTAAAGAATCATCATCTTAGGCCAAATGAACCGTGGTACAGCAGAACTGCTAAAATTAATTAATGTGCTGGCCAAAGAAACCATTGACCCAAAAAAATGAGGGCGACATGCACCCCACAGATGGCACCGCTGGTAACAAAAAGACTGTTTCATGTGTTCGAGGTGCTGTTCTCCTCTCCTAGGGACACTGCCTCGGTTGCCCAGGCCTCTCCTTTAGATAATTACTCGTCGTTAGGGGAGTGCTCCCCCAGATCCTGTACATGGATTCATTTTCTTTTCTATCCCCGAAGTGTGTAATTAATTTCCTATGCACATTTCACCGCACTGCAGTTCACTTGCGGTACAAGCTGAAAAGCGTTGCGTTCGCACGTTTAATAGCTACGTAAGCGGTGAAAACTTCAGCAGGTAGAAACGTGTAATGTGGGAGGAGAGGGCTGAGTTAGGAAAAGCAAATATATTCATCCAGAAACTGGGTTTCTCTGAAATGCATAACTATACATGCTGATCCATGCTTTTTTTGTTTGTTTTTTGAGCACGACAGTCAAGCAATTTTTTTTAATCTAGGTAAAAACTCAGAACTGCAGACCGGCGAAGACAAGCTGACTATTTTGTCTTCTCTGGCTTTTTATGCTGGAGTTTTTGTGTCACTCAAATTGAAGTGCACAGGAAGGATATTTTTGTCAGCCAAACTTTTTCTTAAAACCCCATAAAAATTATTAAATTACTGTATCAAGGCCTCTTATGTCCACTAGTTTAGTTATTCAAGGAATAAGTGTGCACAGCAGATCTGCTTTAAAAATGATGTAAATTGCAGTGAGAACTGCCGCCTTTTTTGACACCACTTTTTCAGTTCGTATTCATCAGGGTAGTTCAAACTGTGGCAAGACCATAATCAGATAAAGATAAAACTGCCTTGCAAGAACAGCAGCAAAAGGAGTTGAAGCTATTGTTTCTGCCATACCTTTTAATTAATTTGATCCAACTGTTGACTAAATTAAAAAGGAAAACTGTTGGAAAAAGCATCCTTTAAACACATTTGCACAGAGTACAAATTACAGTAGTTAAAAAAAAGAAAGGTCTTAGGCATTTATATTTTGACACACATTTAAAGTACTGACAGTATAAAAAAATGCATTACATTTTACTCATAATTGTTTCAAATCCTTGAATGAGGTTGTGAAAGCTTGTCCGTTCATCATGCTTGAATATCCAGCACTTCCTCATCAGCTGGTCCACCTAAACAAAAAAAAAAAAAGAGAAATTTTAAAGGATGCCTGAAACATTTCATTCGTTTTTCCCACTCTTCACTGGGTGAAGAACTGGCTGG
>NW_010524042.1:0-11302 GCF_000687285.1 Phaethon lepturus
ACCTTAATGATTCTGTGATTCTGTAATAAAGAACCCACTGGAGCTCTAAGGTGGCAGTCACCTGTGACTATTCAGAGAGAAGAAAAAATTCTGTGTCCAGCTCAGAAGCGCTTGGCCAGCGAGGATGCCCCCTGATCTGATGCTGCAAGGAAAACACTCGGAGTCTCACAAGGTAACATAAAGGCCCAGGGAAATGGCAGAAAGCGGGACAGGTGCTGTGGTTTGACCCAGCAGGCGGCTAAACACCACCCCACTCACTCCCCACTTCAGTGAGATGGGGAGAGAATCAGGGCGGGGGGGGAAGTAAAATTCATGGGTTGAGAAAAAGACAGTTTAATAGGACATAAAAAGAAGGGATAATAATAATAACAATAGAATATACAATAACAACAAATAATAAAAGAATATACAAAACAAGTGATGCACAATGCAATTGCTCACCACCTGCCAACTGATGCCCAGCCAGTCCCCAAGCAGCAGCCCCTGGCCAGCTTTCCCCTGGTTTGTATACTGGCCATGACATCGTATGGTATGGAATATCCCCTTGGCTGGGTTGGGCCAGCTGTCCTGCCTGTGCCACCCCCCAGCTGCTTGTCCACCCCCAGCCTCCCCGCCCTTGACTTAGTGTAAGCACTGCTCAGCAACAACTAAACCATCAGTGTGTTATCAACATTATTCTCATCCTAAATCTAAAACACAGCACTATACCAGCTACTAGGATGAAAATTAACTCTTATCCCAGACGAATCCAGGACAACAGGGCAGCATTCTGGTGTGGGCCTGGGATGAGAACAGAGCACTGTGGCTGCTCCAGCAGCTCCCAAGTCCCCTTCCCTTTCAGTGCCACTGGCCACTGGATAAGGGTATTCTCAGTCTTCTTGACCCTCACACTCCAGCTCTTATTCTTCCACATATATCAGATCCTGCTCCCCTGTTCTATAATTGATATTTCAGCAAAAATTATTTGTCTATTTATTCCTCTTGATCTAATTCTGCACTTCTAGAAGGATATCCTTGCATGTGTAGTCAGAGCTGCCGCTGCCTTTGAAGACCAGGTGCTTCCACAGGAGCAGGAGGCCTCCTCCTCACCTCCTCAGCCAGGCTGTTGGGGGGGGAAGATGGGCATCTCCTCCCTTGCAGCCTAAGCCCACCCTCCTCCAAGTTGGACTCAGCATCTCGTGACCCACAAAGGAGGTGGTCCCACCATACAATGGGCAGGCCCACCCAAAATACCAACAAAGGCTCACAGAAAAAGCCCAGTGGAACCTCCCTGGGTCACACCTCTCCCACATCACCCGTGTGCCCTTCTCTGCCTTGCATCACCCTTCTGGTTTAGTTTGTATTTAAACATACCCCAGCATGAACGGCCTGACCAGTTCACCTACGTGTGGTTGTTACTGGAAAGCAGGCTGTAATAGATTTGTCAGCTTGGTACCTGCTCCTGCTGACTTCACCCTTGCTCCACCATCCCTGGCACCCACTGACAGCAAAGGAGGCAGCTGCACAGGAACGTCAGGATTTGGTAGGTTGTATCTGGGTTTTGTAAAAGGTATCTGTGAAATAATGTAATTTATAAAGTGAAAAGTATTTAGAGAATGTTTGAAATACAGCTATACAGCTCATGAATTCAAGTAACCAAAAGCATCTGTGCAATAGCACTCTTAAAATTACAATAAATTAGAAGAGAGGCCTGGTGGAAAAAAAGGTTATAGGGGGAATATTTAAAAAATCACCCAGACACACTAAAAAAATGCAATTTGAAAGCATTAAAAAAAAGGAATAATGCCTTTTATTCTTTTTAAATACACAAGAGAGTATGCACACACACCACACCCACACCATCTCCCTGGGAACAATCTTTCTTTCACAGCTGTGGCTTTGCTAAATTTTTGAACTTTCCTGCGTCAGGTGGATTGGAAGTTACATGTGAGAAGTGACTATTCAAAAACTAGCCAGTGTGATGTCTGAGAAATAATGTTGGTTTTCTGAGCATCTTACCGCCACGTATCACAAATCACATTAACGATGAAGAGGAGTATCTGGTTATAGTACAGTCTTTCCACGCACACCAGGTTCTATTTTTCCCCCTGAAGTGAAGGATGACGTCTTTATCTCCTGTACAAGACAATTCGAGATCTGCTGCAGTTTAACACTATAAACAAAGCTGCTGTGAATCTGCCAGTTGACTGAAAAAAAGCTATGAAAAAGGTAGAAAGAACCTTTGATAAGATTTCTATTAATTCTATATATTTTGCTAAAATCTTTGCCTAGGATGTGCCTGCAACATTAAAAGATAAGAGTCCCTTTAAGACCTTAGTGACACAATAAACTAGACAATTTAGGTCTTTATAATAAAAGTTTAATTTGGTGTGGTGGGTTGATGTTGGGGGGGTGCCAGGTGCCCACCAAGCTGCTCACTCCCCATCCTTAGCAGGACAGGGGGAGAAAATTGGATTAAAAACACCTGGATCAAGACAGAGGCAGTTTAATGGAAAAAAAGCAAACATTGCATGTGAAAGCAAAGCATAAAAAGATTTGTTCTTTATGTCCCATCAGCAGGTGACATCCAGCCACCTCGGTATGTGTACTGGGTGCTTTGGAAGACAAATGCCTTAATAACAAATGTAGTCTCCCCCTTCTCCTTTCCTTCAGCTTTTCTTGCTGAGCACAACACCACATGGGATGGAATATTGCTGCAGTCAGTTGGGGTCAGCTGTCCTGGCTGGGTCCCCTTCCAACTTCTCGCCCACCCCAGGAGGAGGAGGCTTTTTGGGGGTGTTGAGGAGCCAGCCCTGACGCTGTGGAGCACTGCTCTGCAGCAGCCACAACGCTGGTGTGGCATCAACACCCTTCTAGCTAAAAACGCAGAGCACAGTCCTGCACTGGCTGCTACGGGGAAAGTTAACTCCAGCCCAGCCAGACCCGATACATGCAGAGAGCAACATAAAGCAGCAAAGTGTTTTAAAAATTTCAGTCCCTCAGATTCAATGTAGTCCGTACAACTGACATTCATGATTTACTTCACAGAAATAGTTTATTTAAAAAAAATAATCCAAACCCTCATCTTGAAGGGTATTTACAGCAGCTTTTTAATTGCATAGGTAATAATACAGCTTTGACAGCCCTTAATGAAAGGAAAGAGCAAGACTATCAAATTATTTGCCGATACGTTAAGCAATTGCACTGCTTTTTAAGTTGCTACTAAGTTCTACACTAGAAATTTGCAGGTCTTGATCATTTTTATGGAAGTCTTCAGGAAGCTCAAGGCTTATTTAGGTTCCCTGCCACAGCATATATGCAGGCAAAGTAACAATAGTCATGTTCAGTGAAAGCCAGAAAAACACAACTGCCCAATCCTATCTCTTTGAAGGAGAAAGTAAGGCATAGCTGCAGCTACTCAACGTATTTAGTGCTTCTCTGACATGCTGGGGTGTTAGGTGATGAACTCTTCTGGCCTTTTCCTTGATTAGCTCTAATGGCCATAGCTTTAGAACAGCATTTTTGGGGGAGTGGGGTGTACAGAGGTGGAAAGATAAGGAGGAATAGGTCTAGGTCTCGGCTCCTTCAACAGAAGGAGTGATTCCCCCACTGTGAATACAATACCATATTTTAGAAGCCTCATTTGGAGAATATTTGGAAAATAGTGATGACATTTTAGGAGCGTTACTGAAGCAGTGGGCTAAGAAAAAGGTAAGAGGCAATGTCCTGCCCATTACTGACTCAATTGCTTCATTCTTCAAGCAGCACTCCTTGTGAAGCTGTAAGGTTCTAACCCTTACATCTTATTTACAGGGTAAAAGCTGACAATGCAATTCAATCTGAAGTCTTCGGCACTTCTTTTGAATTACAGAGCAGAATTCATTCCTGTATACTGTGACATTTAGTAACTGTGCAATAGTGGGTTTAGTTCTCCTAGCAGAGTTGAAAGTATTATAACATTTTTCAGCTTTGATACTGAAAAACTGTATTTTTGGGTCAAACTATTACTCTTCAGAGTATGCAACTGTATCCGTAGAAATTGCAAATAAGTACAAGTTTCATTATGCTGACTGAGCCTGTGTCCATATCCATACTTGCATACTACTATAAATCTACTCCTTTGCAATATTCAAGCACAAGAGATGGAGTTTTCTACAAAAGATATGACTTATTTACACTATCATAGCAGAAAGAAAAGAGGCTTTTATATGTTTTAGAAAGAACTTGCAGTTTCAGGCAAGTCTAGTCTAATGCATCAAGCAATGCAACACCCAAATTATACCAAATTTGGTGCCACTGAGAAAAAAAAATCCCCAAACCCAAACCAAAAACATTTCATAGAAGTGAAAATTGAAGGCAAGCCACCATTTACAGAGAAATGTCATGTAGAGAATGCCTTGCAAACTGCTTTCCATTTTCTTCACTAACTTTCACTGTCTCTCTTGTATAGCAAGCCAGAAATCACTTAGTTCTTCTTGATGCTGCAGTGCTTTTGAAAGGATCAAATTCATCCTGCAATTTGTAAACAGAGATGCGTTACTAGAACTACCATGCATTGAGTCATAAAAAGTAAAGTCACCTTTAGATTAAACTAGAAAGGCCAGTGACATTAGTCCAGTTTTCTGACAGATCTGTTTTTGTTGGTTTTGATATGAAAGAGATTATCCATTGATTTAAAAGTACAGATCACAAACTCACAGACACTGAGTTTATGTCAATATGATCAGAACAGCTGCTTTGAAATGAAGAACGATCTGTATTTCAGGTATGACCTAGGAAAACGTTATCATTATGAGCAGCACCTACCTCAGTGAAGTTACATCCATACACATATCACACACCAGAATTTACTGAGATTTGCATAAATCAAAAATACTGTTCCTTTTTGCATGTTCAAGCAAACATGTAGTTTTGTATTTCAGGTACAAGAAGAAGAGATAGCATAGAGGAGAGAAGGGACAAGAATTTAACACCTTCTCTGAAGTGGCCAACATCTGACATCGTTAAGGCTGGGATCCTAACCACAGATGACAGTCTGCTAGTCTGTGAAAACAAACTGCACAGTGCTTGACAGCATAATGTGTATTCTATTCAGTGCAAAACCGTGAATAAAGTTCTGCTTGTTTAATTATAGAAGAAACCATTTCCTAGCAGTTCAAATACTGCAAGAAGAGACATCTGAAACCTGAAGACAGTGTTTTTAATTTTTTTTTAAGTTTATTTACATAACTTGCAACAATAAAGTGCCCTGGAAAATAGCCATTTAAATGCAAAAAAATAGAATTCTTCCTTTTTACAAGAATAAAATACAGAAACAAATTAAAGGACATAGTCAACCACTTTCTTCTCCAGGCAAAATAACCTATTCCATATATTTCAGGCATGAGAATTAACTGATTAAAAATTGAAGGGAAAAAGGACTAGGTATTTTCCTGATGTCCCCTCTAGCCTTATTTTTATGATTATGTATACATTCTAATTAAAGTTGGTTACAATAATTTAGCCCTGATAGTGAAAAAAAAAATACTCAGTTTTACTTTGAAATGCGTTATTCAAATAGCTGTAAAACAGTAAGCTATAGAAATAAAAGATAAAACCACCACTATATACCATACCTCATCTGACTCAAAATCAACTCCTCTAGATGTTTGGCTTTGTGAACCTCTTTTACTAAGAGAAGATGTAGTTGACAACCTTGAAATATAAAAAGAGAAAAAAAGGCATCAGTGTGTTCCCGATTACCAGACATTCCAATAACTTTCCCTTTAACTTAGATTTGGACCACCAATACAGAGATTAAGAATTAACAGAAATTACAATAAGTAGAACAGTTCGAATTTTCGAACTAACATTTTAATTCTAAAACTGTTACCTAGCTCATCTCAATCAGTAGACCAATCTATTGTTATAGAAAGATCATCCACATTAATAGGTAAAAACTTAAATAAATTCTCTAACTAGTGTTGTGACTTTCTTAAAAGTCTGTTTTTCAGGTAGTGGATCAGATCCCTGGGTTCTGCTGATTGCCAATCAGAAATAAGGCAGTCATGGTAGCATTCATGAAGCAAACATACTGACCTTTGATTTACTTTGGAAGAAGGAACAATAGAAATGTCTTCTAGATCGGAGTCATCATCTATAATATCCTGAAAAAATGATACCACTTATAAAGCTTTTTCACAGAATTTATTCTTACGGACATATCATGCATAATACTACAGTCCCAGAGCATAGAATGTTTGTGGTTTTTTCTTTTTTCAACTATATACCTACTTAGTTATACTATACACTTGACAGGGCTCCAGGCTAGAACTGTACAATGTGCAAATACAGTACAAGTTTTGCGCTTCAGACCTGCAGAAATCCCCAAAATACTCATATATATACACTCTGTATCTTAGATTATGGTCACAAATAAAACATGGTCTGTGTTTTTCTCAGAGAAACCCCATACAAAAAAGGGGTACAAAAGGTCTACAAATTAACATGCAGAAACTTACTGCTGGAACTGATAGCTTGGGAATGTCTCTTGACTTAGGCTCATGTTTTGACCATGTATTTATTTTTCAAATCAGAAGACAGCAAAAGGCAGCACAACTTCACTCATGCAAGATGCTTCTTACCTCAGAATAAGATCTAGATGAGTTCAAGGAGGGCTCTTGTTTCGAAGACCTAAAGGCTAGAATAAAACAAATGTAATATCTTTTAAGTGCTCACACATAAAATGCAAACAATGTTATATCATTCTTTTTATTTAAGACCTACTTAGCAGGTTTCCTCTGCAAAATACCCTGTAAAGCAAACAAGCAAAACCTCCCAAACCAAAACATAAGCTAAGCCTTTGCTAGAGTCTGACAACCCAGGGATCTAACCCTCTGTGCAGCAGCAGGTGCTTCCCAGTCTGGCTGAAACCCCTTCAGTAACTTTGGTTAAGAGGAAGAGAAAAATATTATTATAATTGATATTCCTGTATGCCTAACAGTTTAGACATTAACACATCTGCCAAAATTGATTTCTCTGCAGTATTTTAGATCATTTGCTGAACAATTTAAAACTCAGGTAATTTGCTGATTAATTTAAAACTTGCTCTACCTTTGGGTATTTTGTGTGGGATTCATGTATAGATTTGTGACCAGTATTTTTTTCTTTAATACTCAGATTACCTATGCTGTTTCCTCAGAGCCTGTCCTCTGCAGCAAGGAAGGGCTAGTCTCACATATGTGGCTGAAATCACGTATAAGTTTCTCTTCCCTAGTACAAACTGGCATTTCCAAAACTTGCTACAATATAAGACTAAATGGATTTACATTAAAGCTTACTAACTTGTAAACATCAGTGAAGTTTAAACTTTTTATCCACTGAGGAATATTCTGCACAGAATAGATGCTATTAAGCCACATTCCTTCTATGCTTATTCCTTAAGGAACTGCATACAGTAAGATGTTCCCTATTTCCAGTTCTCATCAGAAGTTCCTGACACATTTCATTTTACCTCATGACAGCAGGATATCACTATTCTTTTTTCTCCCCTCCATTTTTCTTTCTCTCATCACTGTTAGTTATTCTATTTCAAGAAAACCTAAAGAATCTCTCACACCTGAATTGGACTAACAGAAATAAAGACAATTAAGACACGTTATCATTAAACAAACACCTTCATTACACTTTGAGAGACCAGGTTAGAGTAAGAGTCAGATTGAAGGCCTACCGTCCACGATAGACATATTCTTGGCAGGCACAGATACAGGCTTGTAGGTTCTGCTGCTAGTAGCTGACTCTTGGCTAGTGCCTCCTGTAGGGATAATAAACAATAAGCAAATCTGTTCAGTGGTTATCTTTCTTTTTCCCCTTTAGTCTATCATTATTGAGTGGGAAGTCACTTAAAAATCTACATCCCTCTTCACTCCTTCTTTTTTTCCTTGAATCAAAGCCCTCCTTACAGGCAGAACAACTGCTCTGGGTCAAGTGTTCAAAGCTCCCCAGACACAGCCTCTTAACACACACGCCCCTGCTCTGATGGGATCACAACAGTGTTGGAGCACACCCTCACAGAACTAGTTTAAAGGCACTAACTAGATCAGTCCTAAGGACTGCATTTGTTTCAACTCATCCTGCTCTTAGACCTCCAGGTGTATTACTGAGACAACTCAAAGGAATATATTACTGCAAAACCCTATCTTTTCTTTTCTTATTTATATAATGGAAGTACTGCTATCACTATAAAGCGCACAATCACACGAGCACAAGGGACTATTTAATTAATTTTGCTTGGGAAACACCTCCCATTTTCTCAGTCACCAAAAACAATGAAGTCTCTTGTAAACTGCATTAGGATAGAGACAATCTGTACCTCCTTTCTATACTGATTAAATGCATTACCATTAGCAGTACAAAAGGTTTATCCATGCAATCCACAGCACAGACCTTCCCAATAATGCATCTTTTAAGAGACTACTATGTTTCCATAGCTGGAAAGCAAGATATTTTTCTTTTAATCACCCTGTGAAAATGTCACAACTTAAAACTTTGTAAGGCAGTCAACTCTATGAAATATGATACCAAAAAATATTTGTGAAGAATTTTTTTTTCCAGTAGCAGTCCTTAAGCAACAAATTTCCACTTGATGGAAGCACCTGAAGAGAGTCCCCCTTTAAAAAAACAGTCAGTAACTGCAATACAAAGAATGTGAAGTTTTTCTTACCTCTTCCCCTTCGAGATGAACCTCTTGCTGTTGAATTTTGTCCTCTTGCACCTCTTGCCCTACCTCTTGCCCCACCCCTTCCCCGTCTCAGTGTTGCAGGAAGGCCATCATCTGAATCACCAGTGCCTTTCGTCCCTGTATCCATGAGTTCTTCATCACTGGAGGCTGCGACAAGAACTGTATCCTCAGATCTGTGGGCTCTAGCCCTAGTCATGGCCTGAAATGGAACAGTAAGTGCTATAGGAAAAAGAATCTTAAATGATGAAATGCACCAGTGTTAAATCCTAGTTGTGACACATAGTTCTAAACCACTGAGGCTTAGAAGACCCGAATACACAGTGTTATGGAAGGCAAGGAAGTCTGTCAAAAAGCAGGGTCGGTATTTCGTTTCTTTAATTTAGATGTGTATATACAAAGTAGTTAGCTAAGCTCTGATAACAGAACAGAGCTAGGTAATATGACACACTGTCAGTGGAGTTTGGCAAACAGTTCAGGTCATCCTATGTCAGCTATGTACATCTGCTCAAAGGCAGCACCCTCTGGGCTCCTTTGACTTGATCTTCATTGATGACAGTAGGTGCCTAAGACAACTGGTTCACATGAAGGTATCTCAGGTCAGGAGAATGGAATCTTACCCCGGATGTCCTTTTTCTCAAAATTTCATTCCAGTCCCACATAGCTTGCAAAGACAAAGGAGCACCAATGCTGTCAGTGGTTGGCAATTCTCTTTGCAAAGACATATGCAATCTACACATGAATCTCTGGGAGATCTAAGAATGCTGATGAGGACAACAGTACCTAAAGGTTTATGAATAATACCAATTTGTTCCAGTAATATCACTCAGTACAGTCCATCCACATGTCTACTGATGATGGGATCACAAATAGTTTAAGATGACACATCTTTGAAGGTCACCTGCATGGTCAAACTGGAACATTCAGGTTCACAAATTTGCACAAGAAGAGAGATCTCAAAAGCCAAACATATTATAGGCACATATTATAATTTATATGCACATATGTGGCATAATATGTGCATATAAAAAAGGCACACATTATACCAAGGGAGACTTAAAAATTATTCATATGCAGAAGTCACCATTCCATTATTCAGCCTATGTTCAAAATTCAAAGGAGTTACCTCACGAACTTCCTCATCCTCTTCTTCAGTATTCTTTTTTCTACTCTCCCTGAATTTTCGCACCTAAGTAAGAAAGGAGTTTCCAGTAAAATAACAGTTCGTTTCATACAAGCATCAAAACACAGTAAGTGAGAAGTCTTGATCACTAATTATTAAGTCAAGCTCATGTGAGAGGCGAAGAAGACTTCAAGAATAACCAAACAGTTTGTTTAGAGCCTTTTCATGCTGTCCTACAGTTCAAGAGTCTGGAGTTCTATTAATAACTGGAGCTACATCACTGGGGAGAAAAAAGCTTGGGACATGATGAAAAGTAGGAGATACTACGTTCAACAGAGTATACATAATTTGACAATCAGGGACAGTGAAATATGAGTAACTGGAAAAGAAGGGGTAGACATGAAGAAGGAAGATAGAAGACAACCATACTGAGAAGAGACAAACGTTACAATGCATGTACAACTAAGAAAGCTCAACTTGTCAAGTATGGAAAAAGATGTGATGGGTGAGAGGGAAAGAAGGTATGAGTCCACAAGACAAACAAAAGAAAAAAAAAACCAAAGTGGCACAGAAAGCCTACAGGTGCTGTTTTTTTATGGTCTCTTTCAATCCCTCATGAATTAAAGCAATCAGCAAGAAAACAGGTTCCTCCCCACACTAAATTATTCTTTACACAGTACACAGTTAAGCTGGAGAACAACTTGTCATGCAATGCTTGAATATTACAACTGAATACATGGGCTCATGTGGAAGCTCAACGAGTTGACAGAGAAGTCTGTTAAGTGTTACTAGATACACACAAACCAGGTTTGTCTCTGGAAGACCCTTAGCTGCAAGCAGTTAGAAGCTAGTAGAGCAGCTGATGGATAAGTTTCCTTTATGCTTACCCTGTTCTTGCACTATTCCCTAAGAGATTAGGGAAGAAAGAGATTGTATCTACTAACCTTCTCACAGTAGAGAGAGAGATATAGTTCTACATATATTAGAGAGATCTCTTCTGTGCATGCATGTGCAAATACAGTGAGAATCATTATAAGCATACCTAACCCCCATTTTCAATACAAGCTTTTAAACTGTATATTTGAAACTTCACCACCACATTTATTAATTCCAGAAAATGACCAGAGGCGAGTGTTGCACATACTCCACACACAGGAAATTTATTAAACCAAGTTTGAGCACTGTTTTTTCTACTATCTTTCTTGACCTCTCCTAAGGAATTAACATTAACAGAATGTTACCTCCTCGTCTATTTTTTCTTCTTCTGCATCAGTGCGACGCTCCTTAAGAAACCTCTGTGTTTTTTCTAGTTGAAATTTCACCAACTCTTCTATGGCATCTTTTTCCTCTTTGTCCACAAACTCCTGCACTGCTTCTCCCATTCCTCTTTCAGTTAGAAGTGAAAGCTGTACTTTCTTTATAATTGGGGAAAACATTTTGTTAAGAAGCATCTGCCATCAAAGAAAGTGAGTAATATTCCTGCT
>NW_010524042.1:11333-23206 GCF_000687285.1 Phaethon lepturus
AATATTACATGAGGTTGGTTCCAAAACCGGTAATGTCCATTGAAGATTTCAATCAGAGAAAAGCACAGCAATAAGCAAACATGTTACTTGTCATAATATAGTTACAATCCTCTGGCTCTTAGCATGTTACACCTACTTAACAGAGTATTTTCCAGACTTGTCAAAGAAAAAAGTTTCATAAACAGTAAAGAAACTACAGTGCTAGTCATATCTAAAATAATGTCTGAAATGTATTGCTGAGAGTAGAGAAGGTAAACTGTATTCTTTCCTAGTTCCTTTCCCTTTTTTAAACTAAAGATCAACTTGCAGAGACATAAAAATGTTACTGAAAACAGGACCTTAGTTATTACAGATGCTAAATTACTTAGTTTTACTGTACAATTCTAACATTAAAAAATGGCAGTTACAGAGCAGGGCAAATTATTATTATGAAGCATTAGGAGCTGTTAAGCAGAAGTCTACTCCACTGAAAGGTAATTCTATGAATACCGATAGTTCTCAGATGTTCATCAAGTGAGATGATATTCATCAAGATATTTTACATTAAGATATTACCATGGACACTAATTAGTAAAAGTAGTAGATGCTACTGGTGGTGTTTCACAGCCATTCTCTTCTCTATCCTCCTTCCCAATACAGTAAGATGAGACATTCTGAGAAAGAAATCCCCATATGGATAGTAATGTTTAAATAGCAGCCTCTTGTGTCTGTAAACTACAGCGCAGATAATTTCTTAGTAATGAACATTATATAGGCTTATTAATGATTTTTGATCCTTCCAGGTGTCCTTTAGGAACTGTTTTGAAGGTTGCAGTGGAAGCATAAAACTTTCCCTGAAATAATGCTGCACAGAGGGATAAATTTTACAGCTATTATAAAGTAAGAACCTTACACAAAAATAAGGTAAGTGTCTCAAAAGAGTGACTGATTGTAGTGATGCAGAATGTTCATGTTGACTTTCAGCAATTAAGCTTTCTTCCAAATGAAAAAAAATAAGTTTCCTAAAGAGACAAATAGCAGTGATCTTAATTCCTAGGCCTCAGCTTACCAGCAACACTGGAACTGAACAGCATCTGGTACTTATTAGACATTTTTGGTCTAACATTTTTTGAACATCCAACAGCAGCCCTGTGTCACCTCAGGGTCCAGGGACTCTTTTGTTTCCCTAATCAGACAAAATCAGGTGCCTAGCAAAGCCTGAAGCACAAGCTATCTTAACATGTTTTAGATCGCTATCACCATTTTGGGGCACAATATGCTTCCCCCCTTGCCCCTTTCTTTCATGACCAGAGTTAACTTAAAATGTATTATCCCCCTACTGCAAGACTTCCCAGAACATCAACGGATCCTTTCAAGCCTTTGCAGATGTTGAGCTGCTGAAACAGGCCTCAAATGCAGGGACCAGTAACTGAGTTGTTCATACAAGAACATACAAACAAATTGGGAAGATGGTGTAACAGGAACATTTTTGCAGAATAAAGGAGGAAAAGAGATTAAAAGCAAAATTTACTTTTCATAGAATAATACAGTGTCCTATCTTTGACACTGCTACCCCTCCCCATAGGATTTAGGGGTCACATGCATTTGAAGAAGTATCTACTTCTGAACTAGTCACCCTGGGTTCCCTATGATACTCAGAAGGCAAACAGCCCTTCCAGGGCATGATTTATGCCATCTTAATACTCCTAACATGTGTCTAAGGTTAGGCAAGATGATATAATTTGGGGGATCTTTACCTCGGGAATCCTTGCTCTAATGACTTTCTATAAAGCGTGTTCTGAAGTAGCTTCTGAACATTATGCTTGATCATCCAGATCAAGCATTTGGGAGTCTGACTCACTGATTATTACTTTTTACCTCTGACATGTTACTGCCCTGGTGTTGGGAAAGGAAAATAAATCAGGTTTAATGAAAAGGTGAGGGAAAAGCAAACGGGGGGGGCTCTCTTCCTTCTCCCTGCTCTGCTTTAAATATACTGCAGAACTGCACTATGTCTGAGGACACAAATATACTGCAAAGTAACAAGTTACTCCAAGGCAGCTGATAATATAAATGCTACAGTCTCACACTGACCCTATAGTAAATTAAGGTAGCTTCTCAGAGCATGCTGCCTCACATTTTCCTACTGTAAGGATATGACACATCATTAGTACAGGACAGACGTTACAAGTTCACATGAAGAGTTAGCACAATGTTCTCAAACCAGCATGTGTTCGCATACCCTATACAACCTATATACAACAGTTACTTGTTAACCTAAAACATGTACCTCATACAGGAGTTCACATGCAGTTATATAGGAAATAAACTCACTCCTTGGTGAATGTCAGTCTTTTCAGGGCACACTACTTCCATTAAGAATGCAAAAAAAGATAAAAAGGTTATGTTCCATTTTTAAAAAATTATAAAAGGTAGAAAGATACCTTCTCCGCTGTCTGAAAATACTGCTTTACAAGGTCTTCCACCCTCAGTGTCATCCCCTCAGAAGCAGGTCTGCTAACCAGTTTTCCAAAATTAACATCACTGTCTAGAATAGAAAAGCACAGTGGCACTGTCACCCACATTTGCAGCTTTTAATTACTATCATCCCACCGATAGGAAAAAACGTTAATACAGGCCTCTGAAGAATTATTGTCCCTTTTATATGTAAAGGTTGTTTGTTCTAACTGTAGAGCTTATTGCCTGGACACACAGGTAAACATAATGGATGCAATAATTGTACAAGACAAATGTCTGGAATTATAAATTGAACACTATGTCCTGAAGGATATTATAATTGAACTCTAGAAGATCACAAATAGAAGAAAATCAAAAGGACCCATAAAAGCACAAGGGGTTTTTTATAAGTAACTCTGTTAATAGATGAGAAATGTTCCTCCAAAACACGCTGACCGATTTTCAGTAGAAAATGTCCATAGCTCACTGAGGCTGCCCCCCATTCTCAGGCAGCAAGGTAGGAATGACAGAAGAATTAAAGGGATAATTAACTGAGATGAGCACATACCACGCAACGTAAAATACAGTGACTACAGACTGCTTCCAGATATCTGCCACATGCAAGCACAAAACACTGTTTTGTTGGCCTTGTTATATAAGCAGCTATGACAAAAGAAACAATAACAACTTCTGAGCTCATCAAGTCTTAACATCACCTGTACTGAACCATAGCATTATGTGCACATGTACTGAACATTTTGACTGCTTTATTAGCCACCTCCTTTGTATTAGAGGATATCTAATAAAGCAATGCAAAGAACCATGGTATTCTTTTTATATTCCCTTCCTGAAGCTGAGATGCATGTTAAGTAGGAAAATTTTAAAAAATGTATTGATGAAACATGGTGACAGATGTAGCAGCCATCTTGTAATATGAAAATGTTAATGCGATTACACAACTACTAAAAAAAACAACAAAGCAAAATAAAACAAGATCAATACATCATAATTAAAAAAAAAACTCACTAAAAGCAGTTTTTATTCAGGAAACATGATGTTTTGAACTTTATAAAACTGACAGTGTACGTAAAAACTGTCAGTGGAACTGGAGTACTTAGAATGAACTAACGTGAAATATTAACAGCTCTTCAGCACAATATGTTCTTGTGCAATCCATATCTTCATTAGCAGCTATTACAAATCCAGTATTTAGGCAACATCTATTAACTATTTATTAAAAATTCCAGGCACAGTGAGAAATGCTACAGTAAAACAGTTATTATTTGTTTTGTAGAAATGCTTGAATAGAGACAGACCTGGAACAGACAAGCCAAGAGCACCTAATACACATGATTAAGTCAGGCAAATAAAATGCTGTCATACATTTGGACCTTTTTTTTTTTAAGTATACAAACATATATACAAGCTGATCCCCTCCATGATTCATTAAGGCAAATAAAATGCTGTCATATATTTGGACCTTTTTTTTTTTAAGTATACAAACATATATACAAGCTGATCCCCTCCATTACTATTTCAGGTATAAACAGATGAATTCCTACAGCAAGTAGATTAAAAAACAAAGGGAAAAAGCACAACACCAATCTCTTTTCCTGCAGAGTGCCCAAAACCAACCACCTCATTCTGAGAAATCTCAAGAGTGAGATGTTTAATACCTTTCATGGTAATTATGATAGAATCATGGAGTAACTCAGTCTGGTATGGGGTTATATGTATTCCTATAAGCAACTCAATAAGGTTTGAGGCCAAAGAAAAAGGAATTATTTATGACTAACTGTCAGAAGATGCTGTGCTGAGTATCAAAATTTTAGACAAACCCAGAAAGAGAACAGAAATACGTCTGTGATATATGCACTTAAATGAGACTATGCACCTTTACTCCTCCTGTAACACATTATATGGTAGACACCAAGCGTTTACAAGTGCTGTGTAACAAAATAAAGGAATAAGAATGAAAATCAAGGCAAGCCAATGATTCTTTCCCTTTTAAAATTACCATTTTTCTCTTTTTGTTCACGATGCCTGAAAAAGTGTATGATGTCTTTTGGGTTAGCCACTCTATCCATGTACTTCTGGCTGAAACGATGGACACTGAATGGTTCAAAGCCACCTGCATAATCAACCTAAGAGAGGAAAGGAAAAAATTAAATATGAAACAAACAGAAATAGAGAAGCCACACAAATCAAGATGCGTTTCCTACCCTTCAAAGGAAAAATTAAAGTAAAAAATAAGTCAACCTAAAATTAATGCTTTATCATACTATGTAGAATAGTTAATGGATAATAATAGCTAATAATAATATTAACAGAATAGTTAATAACAGCCCAGATTCATTCAGTACACTTATGACCAATCTCATCCTTTACCACGGAATACTATTTATGCCACAGGTAAAGAGAATCATGGTATGAAGGAGATGTGTATTTGCCTGTACACAGTAAGAAATTTTATATATTATGTATTCATACAAAAAGCATGATTTTGCTTTGAAACTTTTCACAGTGACTTTTCAAAACAAAGCAATCCAAACTGAACAATATCTTACTCGTAATCTTATGAGAGGCTTCTCTGGCTGACGTGGATTTCCCAAGCGTTCTCTTTCTGCGCCATCCAGCATCAATTCAACCTATGAAGCAGATTTAGAAATTCAGTTTGACTTTATTCTCTTACAGATGCCCGAGTCCTTCAAGTATAACCTAAAACACATCCAGCTGCAGGGGAAAGCTATAAAAATAAATAATCATATGATGTGCTGTCATTCCTGAACACACATATGTACCAGTATCCAGCCAAAAGCCACAGGAATGAATGCGAAAAAAGTCACAAGGAAAGGCTTAGCTTTCAGATATAGCATAGTCCAGCAGTATCTACATCACTGATCACTCACACTATTTTACCTTATAGCCATTATTCTTTGCTAAATGTCTAGTTCCAGGGAAAAGCAGGAAGAAATTTTCACACATCTAAGAACAAAGAGCACTTAATAAACCTGCTTAGTTACTTCTGCCACTGTCTTCTGTCATAGATCCCACTCCCTGTCCAATAGTGTCCTACACTATTACCCATATACTGTTAGCATTACAAGTTACCTTTTCCATGCAGAATGCTTGTATTGCCTGAGTTACTTTAGGATTGTCAGGATTAAAAAGATCTGGATGATCAGCTAGAATAATATCCTCCATGTGGAAAGTTCGCACTGTCTCTAGAGCAATCTTCTGCATTTTCATTTTTTTCCCTTTAACATGCAGCAAACCAATGTGTCTAGAAAAGAGAAAGATAACTTAATAGAAGATAAACTTATGAGAAGTATGGTATAAAAATTTGTTTTAAATTCATGTTCAATTTTCAGGGACAAAAGTTTAAAAGCTATAGGAAGTTCTTGGATCTGTACTTCAGGGTTGGCCCTGCCAAACTTAAGTTCTATTATATTTAGATTATGCTTGTTCTATACACGAGCACATGTACACAATTACTTGCATTCCAATTGATCAGGATGCAACTCCTCTTAGACAAGTTCCATTTGCTTCAAATGTTTAACCTAAGATTTGGTTGAACCTAAACCTTAGGTTTAACCCTAAGTAAAGCAAAAGTACTAGGTACTTATTCCATGTCACATTCTGAAGCTAATCCACACTATAAGACAAGTCCTTTCATACTTAATAGAAATATTTTTCCTTTTTCAACACAACACATGAGAGACAAAAGGCAAGGGATAAACAAGAACAAACAGAAAAGATCACACACTTCTTCACAGCTTCTCCGGGGGACAGAGATGTCACCACTGAACTTCCTGGCTGAGAAACATAGAAACGTTGCTGTTCGTTTTGGGATGGAGCTATTTTGCACTCATGTTCATGACCCCACACAACAAGATTAATGAAGTCATCTAAAAACTGTTCTGGAATGTAGTTGGTGGCTCCATGTTTGCTCCTGTACAAGAAAAGAGAAAAATAATGAGAATGTGTACAGTCATGGGAGGGCAAGGGGGGAATGAAGGAGGAGAAAGACATCAGTGTGATTTAAAGATACAGAAACTCCAGAAAAAATATCTGATGTACATTTCACATCTGGTACTCTTAACATTTATTCCTTACGCAATGGTTTAAAGTGTTTGGATAAACAAAAAGACAACTTACACAGCTCATTCTTTTCTGCTCCCCTCCTTTTATTTGGATATCCCTTTTTTTCTTACTTGGCTTGCAAGACTTTAGGGGGTTTTTCCATATGAATGCCTTTATAGTACCTCATGGCCTTTTGTTCTGGGTTTGCTTTTTGTTTTGTTTTGTTTTTTTGGCAGTGGGGTAAAACCCACTGAATTAAACAGACATGGGACATCCCCCCCAGTCCCTTTCCAGAAGATGGAGGAGATGGAGAAGTGAGCTCCTTCAGCCTACTGGACAGTGATCAGTACACAGGGTTATAAAGGTATATTTGTTTACTTCTGCCTCATTGTTACTTGCACATGAGGATGGCACTCTTACTCAGGAAAAATTATAAGGATTTGGAAAAGAACTCTGCCTGTTCCTACTACCACTGCTGGGAGAAGCGTGCAGGCAGAAAGAACACATGCTGCCTATCCTCTGTTCAAGAGAAACTGTAACGCATAGCAATGAAATTGAAGACAGGGTAGCTGTCAAATTATGATTCAAACAAGGATAGAAAATACAATATGAAGTTTAATGCTCTTTCAGCTCTAATAAGCAGACAAGACTTAATTATATGCATATTACAACACAAACCCTCCTCTGGCCCTAACTATAAGAGTTTGGGAAGAGATTTCCCAACATTCCTAATTCATTTATTTATGATTCTTCTGTAAGCAGAGCTGTAAAACAACACTTTCATTTGGAAAAATCTGTAAGAAACCAGCTACTCACAAGACAGACAAACACTACCCTTTTCAAGGCAATTTTATGAAGTAACACAGTAAGTTTAAAAGTCAGTGTAATTCATTCAATACTGTTACCTATTTTGATGAATCACAAACAAGTTAAACCAACTATCTTCATCTTCCTTTGGCCTCAGCATGGTTACTTGTTTATTGACAAACATACGATACAACCTCTCATCTGGAATAGCTCCTGGAACAGACAAAAAATATTGAATTATTTTTGTCTGGTAAACCAACTCTTTATTTTAAAGCATTTTTATTAGCAACTCTATTAAAAAGAGCATGAAGAACAGAACCTTGTGGCAAGATCAGATCTTCATTTTCATGACATAAGAAGTCTGAGGCACGATTATGAATTTGAACAGATCAAAGTATAAATTGGCTATTTTACTACACAGACTTCTGAAAATAAGATATTTTAACGTGAAATCTACCTTCAAACAACCGCTAAAAGCAGTTTCATTAACTACATCTAGTTAGAGACCTCCTTCCAGTTTCCTGTGCCAAACAACTGACTATGGGCAGAATTAAAAATATTAGAAGAGTTTGTTTGTTACTTGTTGACAGATTAAGAAGTATATTTTGTTGTAAGGTAGAGTCTAAAAACAGCTAATATTGCGTAGAGATGGAGTTCTTAAACATACTTTAAAATTCTCTACAAAACAAGAAATAAACTATGAATTCTGCAAAGTCTGTGCTTTCCCACACAGCTGGAAAAAGTCTGCAGTACTTCTACACTGTTTGTCACTGATTATTTCCTTGAGGTTTTTAACAAGGGGGGAAAAAAACCAAACCCAAACCATCCATATCCAGGGTTCACGATGCATTTCAATAGAATCCCATACGAAATTTACATATTTTGTATAAGAACAAGTGCTCTCTAAATCAGGGAAAGTCAAGAGGGTATATAACCCTGGCACAAGCTCAAAGAAACATCTCATGAACATTTTCATGCAGCAACACCCATAATTTAGAAAGCTGTTGCATTTCCCAGTATTGATTTTGTGTATTAAAACTTTAAATGCTTGTTGAAAACTTTCATATTGTGGTATTAGAACCCTCACTAATAACCTTCAGAACACCTAGGAAGCTTTAAAGTATCTTATTAAACAAATGAAATCATGGCCAACTAGGACTTAACTTATAGCTACAAAAGTTGCTTGGAAATAAGTATTTAAGCACTCATGACTGGACACAAAATAAGAGGGAAAAATTAAGATCTTAATAGTTAAATTCTTTAGACAGAACACAGTCAAACATAACCATTCTAAGTAAGAACTGCGGGTAGAGGGGAAGGTGGAGGAAAAAATAGAAAGGGACAAACTGAAGTTGAAAACGCACCATAGAACACCTTTAAAATATGAAACTCTTCATAAGTTCCTTTAAAGAAACCGAGTTTACCTGTGACAGATGTTATTCATGAACCACTTCAGACAGACATGTCAGACATTAGGTTTCTGCTCAGACAGTTTATGCCTTTAAATAAACCAAAATGGCACATGAATATACAGTGTTTAAGTTTTACCTGAACAGGAGGAAGTAACCTTAATACACAACAGTGAGAATTTAAGAACGTGATTTCCCTGACTTGATACACAGGCACTATCTATGACTAACTTAAGCAGGTTCATTTAAGACCAATAAAAGCATAGAAATAAAGTTATTGAAGGATTTTTTTTAATTAAAAAAAACAAAGGAGGAGAAACCTGACACCGTCACAGAATTGATACACTTTAATTTAGCATTAATTGGACCTTCATGTTTGTTGCAGCACTGTATGTTTGTTCCAACTTCATTTAGACCCACGGAGCTTCAGTGACACCTGAACAGTCTAGCCACAGTCTGGCAGACTAATACTTACCCAAGCCATACAGAGCGATTTTGGTTCTACCCTTACGCAATAAAATGGGACTAATATCTATTTTCTCCACAGAAGGTGAATGTCCAAAGTGATTCAACAGTCCTGCACAGCTTAAAATATCCAACGCACACAGTGCATCTGCCTGTAGAAAATATTAAGAAACAAATGTAAGAATCTTGAACAGAACAATTAGTCTCTAAAGTCTAAGTGAAACAGTCTCAAAAGAGAAAAAGAGTATCTTTCCTCAAGTAACTTCTGCAGTTGAAAAACCTCACTACATATATTAGCTTTTTTTTTTTTTTTTAGTACTCATGGGTACAGAAGCAAATTTCCTTTCCTTACAAGTCTTGCTTCATTTGAACAACATGAAATTAAACATTAAATCATTCAGAAAAACAAAACAAACTAAAACCCAAAACCAAGCAGCCAAAGTCTCTAAACTACTACAGAAAATTATCTGGCTAACGACTTCATAGTAGATCCAAAGTTAAACTTCTGTTGTTAAACACTCATCTCCATGATACAGTGCTATTTGATACAAAATGCAAAATTATTAATTCAACACATGTGCTTTACTTCTGTCTAAATGTCGTTTTCCTGCTTACTTTTAGTTATTGATTTTTAAACTACCCTTTCATCATTATTAGGTTATCCTCCTGGAAAATATAAGATGCATATCAATTGCATATGCACAAGTCAAAGTATCAAACTTCCCCTTCTTTAAGAAAAAAGCTTTCAGTCTCTACAGATAGAATTTGGTTTCAAAGCTTTCTGAAAGGCTGCCATTTCTTGGCATGAAAAGTGATTCTGTTCTCAATGACAGAAATCTATGTAAATTAAGAACTTAAACATAGTTCATATGGATCCCTTAACTTCTTCCATTCTCTCTTTTAATGTCATACTTAACTTCTCATCACTAATTAAGAGAATTCCTAAAGATGCACAAAATATTTATGTGAAGAGTGGAGCAGATGACTAAAACTAGCCTAGTTCTCCAAGAATGGTATTTCTATACAAGTCTCTATTTCTATATTATTATTTTTGTTATATAACAGTATAGCACAATTATGATAGTAATTACCCCTGTGGGATCATCATGATTGCCATGAATACTAAAAATTGGAATAGAAATGTTGAGATTTCTATCCTGATAATTCACCCATGGAAACCTGAACAAGAAGAGGGAAAAAAAGTTAAACTGTATCTGCAAATTTGTGGACAATCCCCAATATTCTCTTCAAACTAGTGTCATCACAAATACACCATGATAGCAGCACAAATGAGTACTAAGTGGCTACGAATAAGATGCACAGCATAAGATTCTTACTCATGGACTGGAATGGCACTTCCTGCTGGGAACAGGGTAGCAAAAATCCAATTTTTTTAGAGCAAGCCTATGAAAAGAATTGTACAACACATGTGGTACGTGCAAGAGCAGCAGACTGGGCTGTACCACCTTTGTTTACACAAAAAGAACTCTGCTGATTTTACCACAGCAATTCATGTAAATTGGTTTAATTGCATTGTACTTGCAGGATAGAAACTATATATTACAAAAACGTATCAAATGTCACAACACATTCAGAAGTTTCTCAAAAAATTGTGTACATTCCTTTATAGACTTAGATTATAAAAGATGACAGGGGAAGTCATCCTGTAAACTGTCCCATACAAACAGGCCTAAAACTTCAAGGTTCCAGTCACAGAGGATATAAATCATAAAAATCACAACACATTCACCGAATATGCAAACCAAACCTTACACCTTAATTTATAGGAACATACTTACTTGCTATAATGAAAATTAACTGCCTGATCACTCAAAATTTCAAACTGAACAGGACGATCACCCATGCAGTACTTTCTTAGTGACTCCAAACAAGAGTGTACTGTTTTTCTGGAAGGTTTGTTTTCATGAAAAAGGTCCCCACCTAATAAAACAAAGTCCACCTGTATGTAATAAAAAGCTCTATTATTTTAATACAACATTTTGCATTACCTTGAAAGACTTCCAAGAAAACTGTTTAAATTATTTCTCCTAAGGAGTTCCACATATCTTCTCATATCTAGACTTCTAGGTAAAACAAGTTGGTAGTTGCAAACACAGTATTTAATTACCTCATGAAAAAAACATTAACTAAATTATTTGTTAAAACAAAACCAAAGCCCAAAAGACCCATTTATGAAGAGTTGTAGGTGAAAACAAGATAGTGTTGAAAGAAAATACTGGTGAAGTGTTTTAATGAGGGTCTCCAAATTGGGTCCTGAACATTTTCTTTGACAGGCATGAAGAGATACAATATATTTTCATTGCTATGGTATTGTACTCAGTTTGCATAGCAAGGTTTTGGTAGCAGTGGGGCTGCAGGGCTGGCTTCTGAGAGAAGCTGCTAGAAGCTTCCCCTGTGTCCGACAGAGTCAATGCAGCCGGCTACAAGATGGACCCACCACTGGCCAAGGCCAAGCCCATCAACGAGGGTGGCAGCACCTCTGGGGTAACACATTTAAGAGGGGAAAAAACCTGCACAACTGCAGCTGGAGAGAGAATTGAGAGTACGTGAGAGCAACAACCCTGCAGACACCCAGGTGAGAGCACAAGGAGGGGCAGCAGGGGCTCCAGGCGCTGGGGCAAAGGTTCCCCGGCAGCCCCTGGGGAAGCCCAC
>NW_010524043.1:0-12522 GCF_000687285.1 Phaethon lepturus
TTGCCCTAACCAGCTCCTGCTGATTAAGTTACCTTCCCCGTAGCTGGTTCTTTCCAGCTTGCTCCGCAGCCGCGAGCTCTGCGCTGTCTAACGGCGTGGTTACACTGCCCTCTGCTTGCCTGCTCCGTGCTTCCCTCAGCCGGCCGCTTCCAGACCAACCTGATGGAAATTCCTCGGCTTCATCTCCCGCAGGGGTCCCGCATGGACCCGAACTGATGCCATCTTCTCTTGTCTCTCAAAATGGAAGCCAAAAAACCCCCAACATCTGCTTCTTACTCTGCAACAAATGTTCCTATGGGAGTTTTTCAAATGCAGTTATGAGTCAGCCGTAGTGAGGAAGTGGGATGTGTTTGGACAATAATTACATTGTACACTTGTCAGGGCAGAGACTGCTTTATGTGGATGCATAATCGTTAACATCATGAGAAACCAAACCCTGATTTACTGTTGCCTACAGGCCTAACATTACTGAGGTACAGGTATTCTTTATTAATGCTAACTATTAACAAGGTCTTCTCATCCCTTGAACACACATCTTTTATTTCAACCTTCTGCAACCTGTTCTTCAGTGTTTGCACATGGAGTGGTATTTCACTCCCTCACCTTTCCTTTGACCCACAAGTTTTCCAGCTGACTTTATTATCCTGTAAAATTTTGCTGCGTTACAAGACAATGCTGCAATAGCTATCTGAGTTAACATTGTAATGCAGAGTCCAAATCAAAACTCTGTTTCTGGGACATCCTGACTTCAGCTTGCTTATTTTCCAGGCTTTCAAATTTTAACTTTAAGAGACCAATAACTTAAAAATAATTTTACTTCAAACAGCATTACCAGGTTTTGCTGCTTGTTCTTCATCACTGTCCTCTCATCTTTTATACCCTACAGTACCCAGTTTCTTAAAAACATTTGCATGTTTGTTTTAGTTTGATAAACCTTAGGCTGAAATGTTTTCAAATAGTTTTCCAATATACCTTTCCCAAATTATACAGTGAATATTTAAATTGGTGTACTATTTCTCTGTAAGATCAACACCTACCTCTCTTTAGAAAGATCTTGCAAGCGATTAAAGGTACACAGAGAAAAGCACACAGCTTTCTCCCATCGTTCAGTCCTGGCTCTTGAAATACTTTCTGGTTGTGCTCATTTTGCTCCTGGCCTTATTGTGAATTCTAGTGCATGGGAAATTGTAGTTCATCTGCTTTCCTGATCCTACCCATATCTTTGGCAGGGATTTGGCTCCATCCTGTAATCAGTTTTGTACACAGAATTCCCCACTGAAAACAAGTTATCCCTGAAGCATTTCATTGCTAAATCCTTATCCAAACTTAGAATTAACAATTTAGGTTTTTTAAAAATGAAGTCATAATACAATTTTATCTTTCACAACTATTACATCTAAGTATTCCACTGCAGTTTAGCAGCTCAGGCATGAGATTTTGATGTAAAACTGGTTTTCCCTCACCTACAAGTTAACCATTTTCATACTTTTGAAGCATTAATGTTCCTCTCAGTTAAGGCACAATACTTTCCAGGGGGAACTCTGTGGTTCTGAAACTGAACTGCCCCCCAGTTGCAAGTGCTTACTTCCAGGCATGCCTGCAGCCGTGGGGGAGGCATGTGAAAGGAGCTAGAGCTGCACTCCCCAGCAGTTAGTGCTTCTGCTTTCAGCTTCCACAGGCTGGATGTTTTCAGCTAGGGTAAAAACTTGGCAGTAATTAAATTATCTTATGGATTAGATAACTCTTAAATCTTCTTTCTCTTCTTCTGTAATGGTCCCCTATGATTTCTCCCCTGATTTCTTTTATCACTTTCCATTCTTTTCTCCAACTTCATCAGCTTTTGCGACAATGGCTGATACTCTCTTCTTTCAGGGCTTAGCTGCTTTCAGCTGTCTGTAGTCCAAAAACGAGTGGGAAGCTGAGCCCTAAACTAGTGGTGTTACAGAGGTGGTACCTCCTACGATCAGCCAGTTGCACCTCAAAACTTACCACGTGGGCAAATCACGTACAACGGTCAATAAAAATTAAGGGACTGGGGTGGGAGATAGGAGTGAGTGATCATATGTGAGACAGGGCAGGTGGTAGCTTTAATCAATGTCATTCAGTATGCAGCCATAGTCATCTTTGATTTTATACCCAAGAGTAAAACTCTGGCAGGGATCCAGTTTATAATTCAGATCTTGGTAAACACAGACCTAAATTTCCCTCATGACAAGGTTCAATAGTAATTGTCTAGCACTTTAAATATCTAATTACAAACATGCTACCACATGTTAAAGTGGTCGGTGTCTGTTCATGGAACTGTGTGTCTCCAGGAAGGGCCATCTGTTTCCAACAAGACAGTGAGACATGAATGTAGACAGGTTTCCAAATTTAAAAAAGGACAAAAAAAAACACTAGAGAGAGACACAAAGCTGCCTTTACAATAAAGCACAGGCTGAAATAGGTACAATCAGAATGAACCTCAGGAGAAAGTTTTCACCTAGAGGAACAGATGCATGGCATGATTGCTCTAAGATACCCTTCTGGGAATTATTTTATGCACCTAAACTACTGGACTAAGCATATAGAAGTCTTCATATACAGATGACATGTTCAGTTTGGTCCGTCTTGACCCCTATTTTCCATAAAGAAATAGCAGTTCCTTTTACATCCTTTTTCAACACCTAGCTCCTAGATCTAGTTATTCAAGAAAGGGAATGTTTTCTCGTCCTTAGCCAGAACATGGTAGATAGGCATGAGCGACCTGCTAGCTTCGCCTCTCGCGCAAAACCAACACATAGACCGTAACGCTATGTGTGTGTTACTACTAAGCTGTTGCCAATTTAGGCAAATTACCACCTGAGATCAAGAAAGGAAACAGAGGAGACTATGCAACTGAGTACTTTTTTTGCTATTATTTTCACGCTGTTTGTAGATAAGGAGCCCAGCAGCTATTTGATGTAGTTAACGGAATGAAGTGCAAAAATAGTTCAGAGGCTCTGTAACATGCACAGCTGCTCATAATGTTCAGTTGAGCATTTTTAATGCAATTTCAGATTGGTTGAAAAGCGTTTTGCTGGCTACACTGATCACATTTTACTTAGTGCAGCATTAGTAAGCCAAAAGTTAGTGTATTTACATGTAGTGGTCCTCGTACAATGAGTTATAGAAGCAAGACAAGTAAGTGAGTTGGGATAGCAAGTCTCAGGTGAATTGACCCCAAATAATGCTATTTTCTCTTCTTGTAGCAATCACTGTTAGTCACTCATCTGTTTCCCCACAAAATACATATAATGGAAACAGGGCCTCTGTTTTAAAAGACAAATTTATGAAGGTCTGTCAGAAAGATTCCAGACCCAATAAAATCCTTCATTGATCCGGTTTCCCTCAGGGTCACTTCGCACTCTCCCTTGGGAGCAAAGGGGCAATGTGGATTCCACCTCCTGGCCCAGGGAGTCCCCATGCAAGGGGGTGAAGAAAGAAAATGGACTGAGTTTGGACTCCAACATAGAGCAGGCACAGGAGACACTACTTAATTATTGAGGGGTCCTGTGATATCCTGCATGTTTTGGGGGGCTGCTTGAGCATGGCTGAACCTCATCAAAGATGCGTTTCACACTTCTCCATTCTCTCTGTTTAGCAGTTTCACAGCTGAGCATACAGGTTCTGGGCACAAGAGGAAGTTCTGCCACTAATGTATCAGTCGGTGGTTTTAATGTAAACCTTGCTCAAACAGATGAGTTTATGGTTTAAGGTACTTTTCCTTACTTACGTTCAAGGGCTTGTTATAAATGAGATAAAGCAATAAGAATGCTAAATAAATTAGCTGAAATTGAGAAGCAAAGCAGTGTTCAGCATCAAAATCCGAAACAAGCAGAGGGCTGACATCCTGGGATATTAGAGTCAGGGGTCTCTCATATACCACTACGAGTTGGCTAGACATTATGTTCTTTGTGAACTCTTAAAAGGATTTTGAAAATGTTGAGTTAATCATGACCAGATCAGGTTTTATTGGATTTCATGGAAGGGTGACTCCATCCTGTGCCCCCTGTACACAGCTGACTTTTCCTACATCCAGCCTTTCACCTCCATTACCTGCTGCTCCAGCTACACAGTTGCCTGCTTCTTCTTAAATTGAGCCATCTGGCCAGGATATACTTCATTTTTCAGGGGATGAATTAGCCACAGGATTTCAAAAAGGGCAAATCAAGCTCTAAGTGCTGAGCCAATACAACGTTGTTCTGCTTTTCACTGCAGTCCCCTAGGAACAGTCCCACTCATGAGAACTCTAAATTGCTAAGAGTTCAGCCAAAGCATCTTCTGCCCACTCAAGTTTCTAGTCCTTCCTACATACATTTCCAAGTGCCTTGTTCTTTTTGCAACATACAGCACTTCCTTCCTAGACCTTCCCTACGTTTGCATGCTTTACCAAATGGCTTATTCACCTCCTGAGTGAGTCTTTTCTCAGCCCAGAACTTTTCCCCAACTCGTCTCTCCTTGAAAATCGCCAGGAACAGCAAAGGCGCAATCAGTTACCTCCATCCTGGTGCAGCCAGAAGGGCTGCGTGGGTTCTCGGCTTCGCGTTTTTTCTGCCAGGACAGGGCTTATAGCGGTCTTGCAAACTCCTCTAGTGATTTCCAATACCAGACATAGGGAAGACAGACCATTAACAAGTAAATTTGATTAATAAGCACTGTTACTTCTAGCATGCTCTGCACAACGTATCACACTTGTTATGTTTCACCATCCTTGATATGGAATTTCTGTATGAGCCATTTCATTTGCTTCTCATTTTTTATGAGTTGGGGGTTTTTTTGGTTGTTTTTTTGTTGTTGGTGGTGGTGGTTTTGGTTTGATTTGTTTTGGGTTTTTTGTTTTAAGGAGAGAGTAGTTAGTACTGTTCTGGTACTTTTCTGTTATTACTTATCCAAAAATCTGAAGGTGCAAGAAAAAAACTATTTTTCCTGTGGAAACACCCTGGATAAATACTTTCTTAGGGTAAGAATTGTTTACACCTGCATAGATAGTTTTTTTTTTTCTTTTATTCTACCTCAAAATAGGCAGAGAAGTGGTGGAAGATGTGCAGTGAGCAGTGGCATTGTGTCAGGCCTTAATATCTTTTACCAGTTTCCAGGAAACAAAGATCTTTCAAACACGAAACTTTACTGGAAAATGAAGTGATTGCAAACCAGTAATATCTGTATTTCACTTCATCGCATTCCTAAATTGACTGTGGTTAGATAAAGAAGAAACTATTTTAATCATCAAATCAAAATAGGGATTTAAGGATGAATTTGCATTTCAGCTGAGCAGAGTGATCACCAAGATTTTAAACGTGAATTCTTCACATAGATTTGTGCATACTAATCATCAGGTGTACTCTTTTATCGAAGAGTTTTCTTTTATATCATATATTTCTAGATAATTTCCCCTGCAGAAGGCAATTCAAAGGCCATGTTCCTGCTCATGCTCCCAGACCTGCCTCCTCTACTCAAACTAAAATTGCAGCCTGTCTCAGAAATCCCATCCCAGCTACATAACTGACAGATCGAGCCCTTTGTGACTCAAATAGAACTTTTAATTTTCTCTCACTTCTCTCCTCGACTAATATAACCTCATCTCATTCATATCCATTCAAACTGCTGCTGCAATGGTTGTCTAGCCATGTCCTTTATCCACACTAGCGTTCTCCTTCTACCTCTCCATGGGCTTTATTTTTGTTGCATCGACCACATGCTCCCTGTCTTTCCATTCAAAGCCCTTCATAGCCTATTCCACCTCTCTTTACCTTTCACTAAAGCAAAGGCAGCTTCTGCCTCTTGAGCCGCCCAGACACTATGAACCGCACCACAGGTTCACCTAATATGACCTGCTTACCTCAGACCTTTACATTTAGCAAAGATACTCATATATTAAACCCAAAGGTTTCAGTTAAACTAAAGCAATTTAGTTCTCAGGAGACTACGCTGTGTTTCGCAAGCAGAAGCCAAGAGTGATCCCCGTTGCCTGAGGCTTTTATGATGACCCAAATGATTCAGGAGGTCAGTCAGGCTATTGGCTGTAGAGGAAGGGGCTAAAAAAAGACAAATGAGCCTTCATGTCCCTGCTCCCCTGACTGGGAGGGAAGTGTCTTCCTGACCCCCAATCAACCTGTGCAAGAGAGCAAGGACATTCATCAGTCCTGTAGAAAGAGGGGTTTCCTCAGCACTTGAAAACATCCACATGAACTGCTCTGTGTTTTGAGCTATGAGACATCTAGGATGTCTCTGAAGAAGGGAGGAGATAATGCTGGAGCTAATAAATCTAAAAAATCTGTTTCAATGAAACTTGGTGTCTTTTGGATGTGTTTCAAGACTGACTGACTAAGATGCGAGTCCTGACTGAATCTTTTCTGCAGTTGGGGCCGGTGAAAGCCTCACACATTTGTTTTTTTTTTTTCTGTGTTCTCTGTTGTCTAAGACTGCAAAAAGCTGATTAAGTGGCTTTGTCTTCAGTGGGAACACTTGTAGGGTGTCTTCTGTTCAGTTGGCTGCTTCCAGAAATTGTGTGCAACCTGCAGAAGGCCTCTAAACCTTTACCAAATTCAGCTGAAGTTGTGCAACTGGTTTTAAATGCATTACATCATATACAGATGTGCATGGACAGGCACAGATGACATGCACTGGTGCCTAAGTGTTGGGAAAAGGAAAGTGGGTTATCAATAATTTCTCCCTCATCTCTGATACTGTTGGCTAGAGACAGGAGATTTGATTATAGCCATTATTTTACTACTGAACTGGGATTGTTACATGTCGAAGGCTGTGCACAAAGCATTACTCCCAGAAAAAAGAACTGAGCAGGAAGATTATGACACAGGTATGGGGTTCAGTAAGAACCAGCGAGACCCTCCAGCCCCAAACCTAGCACCCACAGAGGCTCCATGGTTTCTTCTAAAAGCTAATGAAGCATCTCATGATTTAATTTCAATTAATGGCAAGCACAGTGCATTGCTATGTAAGTGGCAATGCATATTTACAACCACAATTAAAAAAAAAAGTTTGTAATTTCAAACTGCAGTATATCTAACACAATAAGGGCCACCAGGATCCCTAATAAAGATCAGCCATGGAACCTCTGTCTTCTTATTAAACTACTGATGGACACCTCTTGGCTTTCTCCTGTGCCAGTCTTCAGGCTATGGAGTCTGCAAGGTTATATCCTTATCTCTTCTCATATCCCCTCACAAGCTCTGACTTTGCTCCGAGATCTCCAGAAGCTTGACAAAACCTGCCGGTGGTGTGCTGGAGGTGCTGCTAACCAGGCTGATCACCACGCACAAACTCTATTCCCGTAACTCTGGTGGCTGCCTGCTTCTCTCCTCCTGCCTCGTCCTTCCTTTGGCAATTCTTCAGGCAAGGACTGTATTCTTATTTTGTGTTAGTGCAGTGCCCAGCATAACACGACCTGAACCATTGCTACAGCTCTTAGGTACCCTGGGTCGATAAATAATAATGGTAGTCTGCAAGCAAGAAATTGCTTTGAGGATTTGGGAGGGGGGAGTTCTGTGAACCGAAAATTGTAGCTTGCCCCACCTAATCAGTTAAAATATTCCACATACAGATCAGCAGATCCCAAATGCAGAGAGGCCGCTGTAAACAGCTAAAAGAATTTCCCTCCCCCCTGCCCCAAGAGCTATTATCAAATATGTTTTTTGAGGAAGAAGTGCAATCTTTGAGTGTATGTTTCCTGTTTCAGTTAATTTTGAATGTTCTAAAGCCAGTGTGTACTTCGTTTTTAACGAGCATCTCTAACTTTGTCATCAAGATAGATGTGCTAGTTTTTTTACAAGTGGCACATCTTTAAACTCATTATATATATGATGTCTGTATGCTAAAGCCTTATGTGAAAAAAATTAAAAGCAAACTTCACAACAGCAATGTAAGGCTCTGCCTGTTTTTTTCCTGGTTACCAACCTTGTACAAATTAAAAGCACATTAGCCACTTTCAAAATAAATCTGACTGCAGTTCAACCTCTTCACTTTGGAGTTTTGGTTTGAAGATACCAGTGGCATTCCACTGGCTAAGCCACTTGAGTGAATTTCCTGATTTTGCTTGGTTGCTTAATTTCCTGTTGGGCTCACGTTTTGCCTAATTCAAGACAAAAAGACCCCTATAAATGGGATGAATGATTGAAATTACAGAGCTGGACATAGTAATTTGATTGCAGTTCAGCATGTGTCTCTCTGAAGAGAGGTAGAATTTCTGAGACATGCATATAAGTAACTCTAAAGAAGTCTTTAATTCAGCATTTTCTCCCCTTATTGAATTACCCATCTATGCATCCAAATCTGCTATCAAAGGTCTTCTCCTTGTCTTCAGGTTTCAGTGTGTGTCCATGACAAGTTTCCCCCTGTTATGACATCACTATTAAGTCTCTAAAACAGGACAAAAATAAAACAATAGGAAGTGCTGTGGTCTGTTATTCATAAAAGCTTTCTAGCTGTATTTAGGAGTACATTTGAAGCAGATTTCCTTCTCTGCATCATTTTTCCAGTGATAGGCTTTACACTTCTAAATACTCAAGTTTGTGAATGGGACCAAATAATGCTTTAGCAAAAGCCTATAAATAATCGATACATAATACATACAATTTAAGTCTCTAACCTGATTGTTCCACACGTCTTTTATATATTGCCTATCATGCTGTGCAACTGTTACGTTCCTTCCTCAGTGAAGCATACTGACTATATGAGTTTATTTATCGGTTAGATCAGCGGAAGACTTTACTAAGTAAAAGATGCACTTTGCAGTGTTATCCGAACACCATCAGCCTGGGCTCAGTCTCATCTTTTCTGGGAAGAATGCAATCTTTCCACAGCACTGGCAATGGTCTGGGAGCTACCCAGCATATCGCCTGTATGGGGCTGGAAGCTCTAGGGGTTCAAACTCTGCACAGATCGAAGCTAAACTAAAATGATAGAATCACATAGAATCATGGAATGGTTTGGGTTGGAAGGGACCTTCAAAGGCCATCTAGTCCAACCCCCCTGCAGTGAGCAGGGACATCTTCAACCGGATCAGGTTGCTCAGAGCCCCGTCCAGCCTGACCCGGGATGTTTCCAGGGATGGGGCATCTACCACCTCTCTGGGCAACCTGGGCCAGGGTTTCACCACGCTCATTGGGAAAAACTTCTTCCTTAGATCTAGTCGGAATCTATCCTCTTTTAGTTTAAAATCCTTCTCCTATCGCTACAGGCCTTGCTAAAAATTCTGTCCCCATCTTTCTCACAAGCCCCTCTCAGCCCTGGCAGCTGCAGGAAGGTCTCCCCGGAGCCTTCTCTGCTCCAGGCTGAGCCCCCCCAGCTCTCCCAGCCTGGCCTCCCAGCAGAGCTGTTCCAGCCCTCGGAGCGTTGCTGGGGCCTCCTCTGGCCCCGCTCCAGCAGGTCCGTGTCTCTCCTGTGCCGAGGGCTCCAGAGCTGGACGCAGCCCTGCAGGGGGGTCTCCCCAGAGCGGGGCAGAGGGGCAGAACCCCCTCCCTGGCCCTGCTGGCCACGCGGCTTTGGATGCAGCCCAGGACACGGTTGGCCTTCTGGGCTGTGAGCGCACATGGCCGGCTCCTGTCCAGCTTTTCATCCACCAGCACCCCCAAATACTTCCCAGCAGGGCTGCATCCCTTCACCCCCCAGCCTGTGCTGATACCAGGGGTTGCCCCGACCCAGGTGCAGGACCCTGCCCTTGGCCTTGTTGAACCTCATGAGGTTCACAAGGGCCCATTCCTCGAGCTTGCCCAGGTCCCTCTGGATGGCATCCCGTCCCTCAGGCATGTCAACCGCACCACTCGGCTTGGTGTCATCTGCAGACTTGCTGAGGGTGCCCTCGATCATGAAAACAACCTATTAAAAGATCCAGTTCTGGAATATTTGTTATTCAGTTATCTTTTCTGTCAAGAACTTGCTGGTGGAATGGGTGCCAAATTATTAGCACAGGTGAGCTAACACTTGTTAAAATAAGACATTAGCTTGGCTGTGGATGCTTGGTCCTAACGATTGTGAAAGGGCTGTTGTGAACCGTGTTTCCAGCAGCCTGATTTGCTTCAGACATGACAGACAGGTCCTGCAGGAAATGAAAATGCCGTGTCTTCTTTCCTGAAAAATACTGTTATTCTTAAGCATTACTCTTGTATGTGTCTTTTTTTCAGATGGTCTGTTAGTGGCAGGGATCTTGCAATGTTGTACATCTGGTTAATGACCTAGAACATCACCACTGTTTACAGTTATTTCTAACAGGAACTGAGATCAAAGATCAAGTTAATGGAAGAAAGTACAGTGAAAGATGAGAGCCAGTCCTCTGTTAGGAGGGACTATATTCTGCCCTTGCAGAGCTTTATCTGATAAGTATTTTTCCGTCTCTGATGACTATAAGCCAGATCCTGTGATCTTTATATTGACAAGCTTTGTATTTAAAACTACATCAATAAGACCACATTTAATTTGGGCACTTTAATTTAACCCACTGCCCTTTTACTTCTTGAAAAATCCATTTTACCTAGGCAAGAGCTATATAATACTGCCTCTAAAAATACTGTGCCTAGGCATCCTTACGGCCATGAACCATGTACTAGCTTTTTCTTGATTATGGACTTGATCTGAAGGTCACATCGTTTTCTGGGTTCTTGTAAATAGAAGAATATAGGTTGAGATAGGGAAAATAATTTTTCAGAAGAGCCAGGTACGCATGGATCCAAGAGCTTCTTGATCTTACAGACTAGTTAGCTCTGACAGTGGGCTTCAGATTTCCATCTCTATAGCAGCAAATTTACAAATGTGTATGTAACATAAACAGGGCCAAGATACTATGATGATTTGGGTGGTTCTATTTTTATGGTTTTTTATTTTTAAGCTAGCTAGGAGCAGCCGTGGTTAAAATTAAACCCATCACTTCCACATAATCGAAGAGGGATTTACAGAACATGCAGACGTTTTTCATGCCAAATGTTGTGCATGTACAGAATGAGAACCAACGATTACAATTAATTTCTGAGCCCACACTCCGCACCCAGGAAGCAGCAATGCGCCTCATCAGTGCAAATGCATGGAGGAAAGGGGTTTATAGGGTTTTTATAAAATTTTTCAATGATGTCAGAACCTGGAAGTTGTGAAATGCCTCGGATTTCTTCTGCATGCATTTATCCAGGCTGGCAAGAAGCAAGGTCTACAGGCTGGGATGGCAAAGGGTCCAGCAGCATTTGAGAGCTTTAACTAAAAGTTAGCGCAGACAAAACGGCGACTGTTGCGTTCCACCTGTTATCTCTGGGAGTCAGCAGCTCTGCCTTCCTCCTCCAGCTTCCCTGCAAGTCCCGGCAGTGCCGAGATAACATTTCAAGACCTGCTCATGCCAGGTTATCGATAAGTTAGGAAAATGAATGCCTTGGGGGAGCTAGATTTTCAGTTTGCTTCGTTTATGGGCAAAGTCTAGCCTGGTAACAATGGAAGTCCAGCTGTCAGTGTCCTTCGTGGCCCAGCTTTTAGGGACATCATTTTGCTATGGCAGTACATGAAAGGGGGTTTGAGGAACACTTTGCAGTGGCGGTGGCTGACTACTGCATTTCTGGTTACAATTAACAGCACATTCTCATCAACTGTCTCCGATTCTGCTTGTTCACAAGCCCGGGGAAACCGGAGTATCTTTCTTTTGTCCCACACTCCTTCATCGCAATGCCAGCAAATGAGCAAATATTATAATTTATTTTTTTTTTTACAAGTGGACTGGTGAGTTTTCAAGACCACACACACACACGCAGCGTACAGGTAGTTCAAACTTGGGGATTAGCACGATAAAACCATGAGTTTAACCAGTAACTTGGGCTGTGGCCCGGCTCCATGCCAATGGCCGTTAGAATACATCCTCACAAAGTCACATACTGCATTGGTGACTACACAAGTGTGTGGGCAATGCCCAATGCCACCCTGTGGCTGTTGTCACCAGCAGTTGAAGGGAGGTTGAGGTCCTCTCCAGGATCACTCTGAGCTCATCCTAATTGTGCCACTGGTGGAAACAAAGGTCAGGTCTTGTGCAGGGGTTTAAAAGTTGAGGTTGCACTCCCAAGGGGGAATAGCCTTTCAACTCCCAGAGCCCTTAGGGACACCGCAGTCACTAAACGCTGTGGCCTGGGAAGCAAAGTCACCATCCACTTTAATAAACACTGTCCCCAAATGGAGAGGCAAAAGGAGCAACATCAGTAGCTCATCGTACACTGGGAATTGAGGGAGGGGATTCATGTCGGCCTTTGTGCAAACTGAAATCCTTGCATCACCAGGAACCCCACCGGGTAACGCTCTGCCGAACAGCAGCAATTACAGCATCGGGGCTATAGGCAAACATGGACTTCTAGTTTCTGGTTGGGAGTCTGGGAAGAGATCCTTGCCAGCTGCAGCTGCTGGAAGGTACAGTGTCTTGGCATGGTCATTAGACTGATGGATCATCTGGCATCAGACCCGAGGAAGCTTGAAGGCTCTCATCTGCAGCCTCTGGATCCAGAAGCTAGCCAGAAGTCTTTCCCT
>NW_010524043.1:12553-29049 GCF_000687285.1 Phaethon lepturus
CTGTAATTTCTGTATCACTAGCCTATTTCATGGGAAAGTTTTCTTTTTGCTGGTTACGTGTTGCTGCTTGCACATGTTTTTTTTTTTTCCCCTGTATCTAGACCATCTATTCTTTTCAAGTGACAGATACTAAAAGTAGTAAGCTGTAAAAACATGTACCACCAGAGTTATAAAGAAAATCTCTTGGGAGACAGTAAAACAAACCCAGTCCCAAACACCCTCCCCTTGCCCATGCTGCCAAACCACCTCCTTTTCTACCGCTCTGCCAACAACTCAGTTCTTCCACAATACCTACTGGGAGGGAGGTGGTAGCAGATTAAAAAGCCGGGTTCCTCCCTCCCCGAGGTTTCCCAGCACGTATTGCCGGCCTGGGGAATACGGGGGAAGAGGAGAGGAAAGGCTGGCTCTGCCCAGCGTAGGACCAAGCAACTTTTCAGCTGTACAAAATATATTAAATTCCAATCTGGCCGGAGCCGGTGTTGAAAGATTTCAGCAAGGCCAACGCTTGACCTTTAGCAGACAATAGCCCGGGCCCTAATTGGCAACTGCTCATTGTGCGTTTTCGTGTGTTTTGAACAGGCGGGTTTCATGCTCATTCCCCTGTAGGCTCAGGTCTGGGGCTGCGGGCCGAGGCGGCGAAGGTTTGGCGATTCCCGATTGTTCTATAATGCCACCTGCTGACTCGAGGGCGGCAGCAGCCAGTGTATCAAAAGTCCTTTCACGGAGCCCTGCTTTTAACTTTACTGCTATTTATATTAATGGGATCATTCAATGCATTTCACTCACGTTCTGATTTAGAGTCCAAGGACAGACCCGAGTTACAAATCCTAAGCGATCGCCGTAAGATATGTTGGACACTAACTGTCCCGGCCTATTGTGCTTCAGATGGGTTGCAACTACAAAATATAATGAGGAGGTGACTGAAAAGGTCTTGATACTCAAAATATTAAAATGTGGTGTTTATAATGCGCTATGCTTTTTCACGACTGATGCAAGCTGCAAGCGCTTGTGTGCCGGCCAGTTGTGTCTTCACTAAATGGCCAAGCTGGTAGGAGGGGGGAAAACATGCAAGTGGCTACTTTACTTCCAGGGGAGGCACCGACCTTACTCCCTCTACAGGGATGATTTCATCATCCATAGCAATTCATGCAAAGATGCATAGAATAGTAAAGAGGCCCACATCCAGAAAAACGCTCCAAATCAGCTACTTTGCAACACCTGGGAAAGTTCACACACAGATCTGGAGTGAATGCCACACCGCGAATTTAATCTTTTAACAAACTAAAAAATCATGACCCTTTTCTCTTAACAAAATTCTCACTTCCCGGACTCATCCCATTACACCAGTTGGTCCTTGATCTTCACCACTTCCCTGCCTTGATCAAAATCCTATTTTCACCTCCCCCATCTCTATCTGAACGCTTTCATCAAAGTATCTCCCAGCACACCTCAGCTATCCCTGCCGCTCTGCCCGTGCTCCACTGGTCCCCTCACATCCTCTCATGTTCTCTTCCCTTAGCTCTGGTTCTGCTTTTGCTCCCGGCACTGACCTTATTCATCAGCTCCTTAAATAACTATTCGTTCGGGTCTCTACCAGCACCCCCAGCAAATCTTTGTGTCTTGCTTGTGAGTTCCAGGTTGACGCTCGGGGTACATCTTTCAGAGGGTTTCTGGCACGGGCAGCTTGACGCTCTCCGGCGCAGTGGAGACAGGCGCTGCAAAGCCTTCGCACCACTCTCCTCCTTCTGGCACCTTAATGGGGTCTAATTTTTGTGCTGGCCTCCCACGCACTTAATAAAAGACGCACATTCAAGCAGGCTTTGTGCCCAGAATGCAATTAAGCATCCAACTGTCCGATCTGTGTGGCCAAATCCTTGGCGTTCCCGGGGGTTCTCAGGTGCAGGTTCACACTGGTTCATCAGGTTTCCATAGGGGGGAGGAAATGTAATTTAGCTCTTTCAGTCTTAGTCATTGAAAATAAAAGGGGAGTAAGTGAAGCTTGTCTTTGGCTGGAGGAACGGCAAACAAACCAGGCGTGATTCTTTATCTTCAAGTGAAATTTGCAAGTGAACAAGGCATTATAATTGATGCAGATTTAAAGATATAAGGTGAGGCTATTCTGTTTAGGTTTAAATGACAAATCTTATCTCACTTTTCCCATCCCCTCCCTTCTTCTTCCCTTGCACAGCAGAATGCTTAACAACAATTTCTTCAGACCCAATCCTCAGAACTACTATTCCCCTCAACTCCAGAGATTTTTAGAGCAGCTGGAGGTATTTAGCAACTCTGAAAAAATTCTCCCCATCAAACTTTTCTTTCAACACAAGCTGACCGCAGAAATGTCATAGTACCCGAGACGAGCAGTTTTGCTAGGTGCTCTGGGTCATTCTGTGCCATTAACAAAAATATTGCATGTGATGAAAACAGCCACAACACAGAAAATAACCAATGCATCAGCCCACGTGAACATGTGGAGGGATACAAAGACTGATGTGAAGATATATATACTGAAGATAATCTGTTTAATTTCAGAGCTGAATCAAACTCAGGCTCTGGACTATGCATTGTGCACCCTGCTAAACTGTCAGTACCTTTCCTCATATGGCTGTGGCCTGTGCCCACAAGTACCATCCCGGAGAATGCCTCCCCTGGCCCGGGGGATAGCAGGCATTCCTAAAAGGCAGTATGGAAGTCCAGAGCCAGCTCTGGCTCCCTCCGTGGTCCTCCAGCGTTATCTCAGCAGGCTTTGCATCCTCTGGCCCCTCCTCATGCTGCACGCCAGGGTTCACCAAACATACACACCCCTGGTTTCATACCATGAAGACACCATCTCGATGGGGTGCAGCGCAGCCGTTGTGTTGCTTTGGACCTCAAAGTACGATGTCTTAGGCCTGCAAGGCCACCAGATGGGCCCAGAGAAGACACAGCACCGTATGGTGTATAGGTAGCCAGGCTGTGCCACTTTTCTTTGGGCCAGAAAACAACACCTGCTCCTGTTTTATTTAGTAGCATAGATGTCACCAAGGAAAGCAACATTTCCACCTCCTAGGACTTCCCACAGGGCGAAGACTTATACTGCAAACTCTGTTACGAGCTTAACCCTGACTCTGAAACACTGAAAAACACTGTGGGAGAGTTGGTCTCTTCTGTTTATTTAGGCAGTGAGGACAGGGAGCTTGGAAGGCCATGGGGAATGACTGATGCCAGAAAAATAGTCTGGGATGAATGGAAAATTAAAGAAAAATTATTTTATAAAGGTGTTACTAAATGACAGAGAGCCGTTAATATACTGATGCATTACATACTATGTGAGGGAGGATCTTCATCCATCCAGAGATGGATCCATCTAGAGATGAATCGTAACCTTTACCTATCTCTAGTCACACCAGCTTCCTTTGCATGTAGTTGGGCACTGCGTTGATTTTGCCCCTCAGCCATAACTAAATAAGGAAAGATAAAGTGGGCAAAGGAATAAAAATTGCACAGGAGCTATAGGTTCTCACCTTTTGATTTGCATTTTCCAACTATTGCAGAGGACCTTGACAATGAGCTATCGTCTGACTGAAGACAACGTTGTCCACTGAAATATTTGGCTGCATCTGCAGAGAGGCAGATGACCCTTTGATGAATTAGCTAAGGTTTGAAAGAGGTGCGTAAAGAAGGAAACAACACATTGGAGAACAAATGGAAGCTAATGGCTTCCTTGGCATCCTGAGAACTAGGGTTGGGTTGTTTTTTTGCTTATAACTAGGAATTGTTGAAATTGCTGCAGAATTGTTGAAATTGCTGCGGGGTTGTTCTGTCATATATGATAAAAGGCATATCTCAATAACCAAGTGGGTCAACCTTACTAGGTTACATACTCTTAAGAGCAAGAAGAACCTGAGTCATGCTGGGATAACAAGTTTTAAAACAAGGTATCTGAGAAAAGTGCTTATTTTTGGTCAGTGCCTTCAGTGAAAAACAGTTCCTACTGCACAAAAGCAGGAGGAGGTGGGAGCAAAAGGTAGCCAAAGAAAGAGGAAAGAAACAGAAGCATTCATTAGATTAGCATTTATCTGCAGCTGCCTCTGGCTCCATCCTTAATATTGCCAGATTCATACAGGAAAAAAAAAAGATGTTGCCCTCAGAAGCTGACCTGCAGGAACCGGGACGAGAGGGGAGCAGTGAGGATGTTGAGCAGGAGTTTTGCTGTAGCAGGTCTGAGAGTGACAGAGGGAAGGGCTATTTGGAAGGCACAGCTTGCTGGAGTCGCTAGGCTAGACAGCAGTGACAAGAGTGGGCCCCTTGGTCTTTTCCTGGATATTTATAAATCACAATTCTCTTTCCAGAAAAGACGAAGCGTTTGGTAGAAGGGGAACTGCCACCATTTTCCTATTTCCTAAAAGGCTGGCGGCCTCTGCAAGGATGCCCAGCAGCTGCACCCAGCACCACACTGTTTTTCCATCCTGCAGTTTTCCAAATGGCTGTCACCTTCCCCCTCTCCCCACTCTCCATGGCTGTTGGAAGCCCATTTGGTATTATTTTTCTACCCTCACAAATACCCCTTCTGCCCCACCCTTTTGTTTTACCCAGAAATATAAATAGATCTTTTCTCCATTCTAAATCTTTAAAATTACTGCCAAATAAACCAAATACATCAACTGCAGCATCCTCAGCGATGGAAGCTATGAAACACCAAGCCTGGCAGTCTGAAGTGTTATAGGACAGTTACCCCACATTAGAGTAGAGCAGATATTCCACGCAGTTGTACGTTGTTATGGCAGTAGGACTCTAACTCAGTTTCCATCTTCTCATGCCCTTTCCCAAGGCAGCCAGCCCTAAGGGTCAAGCTGGCACTAAGCTGGGCTTTTTGTCCAGTGCACTTTGCCTCCTCACAAACTGGACTGAAATCACTAAGCTTTATTTGAAGCAGGCAAAAATGACAGAGCTCAGCTCTGCGAGGTGACATGTGATCCCTCCTGCTGCAAATAATAAGAGGTGAGAGTATTTGGTATGTTAAAGGGGCCATTAGGACTTCAGTCATCTGAGCTGGACTTAACCTAGAGACTCATAGGTGAAGTGTTAAACCCTCACTTAGCGTTCTTCTTAATCTCTTGATCTAGCAGATGTTTATTCTGTGTATAAGCCCGCAGAAGCAAAAAAAGTAAATAACAGACTGTAAAGATTTTAAGTAATTAGTAAGTAAAAACTTACATTTTTAAACTCTGGTACACTTCTGCATAGCTGTTTAGTATTAATTGTTCTGGTTGTTTACTCTGAAGAACCCGAATCCTGAAAACACACTTTGAACAAACAATTGCAGAAGATCTGCCCAGTCTTTTTGCTGCTTTCTAAGATTATTGGTGCAAATTAAAGCAATGGTGATATTTTCATTCCAGTTTGGAAATAAAGTCTGGATGAGGAATCACATTGGAGACCAAAAGTAACTACCTACTATTTGCAGCAAACGATAGATCGGATATTTTTCAGACAAAAGGGGAAGCACCAGTAAGGGACAGCCTGCTTACTTGTCTGGTTTAGAGCAATCTTCAGGCATTGCGCTTTGGTAATCTTCCCAACCCAGCTCCAGATGTTAAGTCTGGCTGGCTGGAGGGAGGAAGGAAGATATGCAGAAGAAAATGCACCAGATATCCAAGATTAGAAGTTATGCAGTCTCAGGCATTCATAAAGGATGGGAGCTTGCCAGCTCTTCCACATATGGGATGGAGGTCTGAAAGTGGAAAACAGCTGCTGTTGTCCTGTGCTACCTCCCAGACCACGGAGGTTATGCCGCTGGGCCACCACAGCTAGAGATGGAGAAGGATCCTCAACAGGGAAACACAGCTAGCTGGTGGAGTTAGAGGGGAAATAGGACAATCTCATCCTCTCCTCCAGGAGAAGCATCGCTGACTACCAGACTACAGCTGACCTGTGATAATGACAGCTGGGCTCCTGTTACACCCACATCCTTCACCTGGAGCAAAGAGCAAGCAGTGTAGTTACAAACTTGGGGAAACAGCCCTGAAAACGGCCAGCAGCGAGGGGTGAGGCACCGCTGTGACTTACACTGGGGAGAGCACACAGAACCAGTGCCAGAGAGGTTGTGCTCCCCATCAAACATCAGCGGGGCCCCGGTGCTGTGCCCAAAGCCTGCTGAGCAGCGGACTGTAGGTACTGAGAAACCCTGCGGGGCTCCTCTGTAGGAGAAGCCGGACTGCCTGCCTTGGAGCCTCACTTACACTTCTTCCATAGTGGACTGTTGAATTCAGTGCCCCAAGCCAAAGAAATAAGCAATAACACTAAATTTTCAGGTCCTTGTGCAAAGCTTCTGCTAATTTTCCCTTGCAATTTATGTAATACAAACGTTACTGTGGGAAAGGGAAGAAATGTGGAGTGGAAATTAGTGGCATATTTTATACCTATGGGGATGAAATGCGAGGATGGGAGAAAGAGGACCTTTCATTTAAGACTTCCACTGCCTTTCAGAGACCTGGGGCTACCAAAATCACCTGCCTTCATCTCCTGAGTAACATGGGACACAGGGTTTCATGTAGCCATTGTCACACCAGCCCAGGAGAAAGACACCATATTTTCATTCAGAGACTCCAAAGGATTTAGCACGTATGTCGGTAAGCTACTGTCAGGGGTAGCCACCACTGTCACCAGTCTGTGCCTTAATTTTAATTAGCCAGTTCAGGCTTCATATCAGCCAGCTACAGGGACCACTATATGATTGGGGAAGTTCTGAAATAAACACCTTTACAGGGCATTGTGGATCACGGGAAGGAGGAGCTGCAGAAAAGCAACTTACAGTTAAAGTCAAGTCACGAGCATCTCTGGACTGAACAGAGAAAAGGGCATTTCTGCCGCCACTGGTCTTGGGTATCACTCTTGCAAATGCCTGAGCTGTATCCTGTGTCAGTTATAATTCGTGTTACACAAGACAGAGGGAAAACTGAAAAGAAGTGTTTGTAGTTTGGATAGGTCAGCCAGAAGACTGACGGATTCAACACTTTCTTGGACGACTGACTTAAGAGCTCAGGAGACGTAACAGGAAAGGAAGGATAGCCGTATGTCAAACAATGGAGACATTGAGAGTCTTTAAATATTTTGACTCCGCTGACAAAAAATTGCTGGCATTTGCCAATAAAATTGGGAAAATATTCACCGAAGAGCAAAACACCTGTCTTTCTAGCCCTGTCTCAATACTGAATGATTATTTGTTGATAGGAATAATTAATACAGGGCTTTCCTGAAAGGAGAGCAGCTCATAAGGCTGGAGAAGGTAAGTGTGTGAGATGATAGCATCTCCTCCCTGTGGACCCACCAGGTAGTCGGTTCAGTTGCCACAGACATCGCCGTGCCTTGGCATGGATGTTGACTTGCAGACTGAAAAGCCATGCTGAATTTGCCTTGTGGATCATCCTCTAATAGCTGCAAGCGTTAGGTGCTTCAGAACAACAGGCGAGAAACCAAGGAGGATCAGCGTTAACACAACCACGGGAGATATTTGTTCATTTACAAACATAAGACTTATATCTCCTTTAAATTAAGGATATGAGCCACAGGGAGCAGCAAAATGAGACAGTAGTAACCTCCTCAGAGTGTTCATAACCAGCCTTACTTGATTTCCTTTTTTTAAGAAGAGTTTCAATTGCAGTACTGGCTAGAGCTCAAGAGTACTTTAAAAAAAAAAAACCCTTCTATCCTGATATTATTTAACAGGGCTATGGGCAACCGATGCTTCATCTTCAGTTTCTTCACCCATCTTTAAAAGACATGTTATCTGAAATGCTTCCCAGATGATTGCATTAATGAAAACAGTTGTATTACGAAGAGCCATTGTACATGCCCCATTGCAACATGAACCACAAGGAAAAAAAACAGTGCTTCAGCCACCCCAGAACCACGTTTTTTACACCTGGCAGAGAAAAAAAACTTGGTCTGTGGTGCAGGTTAGAATTCTTTTTTATTTATATTGTGGTATTAAAAAGAAGTATCTGCATTAGTTAAACATTTACTGCCTAAAGCAGAAGGTCATTTTTGTCTTATAGATAAAGTACAAGGCAGAAGTGCAACAAGGGAAGCACTCCCTGCCGTGCCTCTAACCTCCTGCGTGACATCGAGCAAGTCCTTTCTCTTTTGCGCTTCAGCTTCCCCATCTGTAGCCGGGGCTGATGTTAACCACCTTCTTGGGGAAGCGTCGGCATGTGAAACCCATGCAGGACTGTCACGTGCATTGTCTCTGTACGGTAGAAGTTTCCTGATTCACTCCGTATGACTGAGGAGATTTTATGTTTCCCCAAACGTCTTCAAAAGGGACGTGAGCCTTTGTCCGACTGCAGTCCCATGTCGCAGCTCATTTCACACGCAGCTCAGGCTGTTACTGTCTGTCTGCTGCCCTGGGATGCTGAAACCTCGCCCCACACACTGCGCTTTGGTGTGGCATTGGCACGAGGAGGATGCTCCCCTCCAGCAACACACAGAATGAAACCATGCAGCGAAATGCCGAGTCCAGGCAGGGTCAGGACAGATTCCACCGCTCACGTGCTGCCGCCGCTGCCTCTTCACTTTTCCCTTCCTGTAGCAATTATTGCTCATCAGCACAGATTAACAATTGCACAAGCAAACCCTCGGAGCAAATGAATTCAGGGCCAAGGGCCAACCTTAGTCAGTGGAGCTTTGCCACCAACTTTGAACGGGATGGGGATTTAGCCCTGCGGCCTTCCCCTGTACTTCCTCTTCTCACCCGTTGATGCGCTGCACATATGTAGCTTGCTGGCAGCCACCCTGGCTTTGGGATGAGGCACTCCCAGGTATGAGCTCCAAAAGTTGTGCCCGTAACCTCCTGGCATTCTTCTCCACCCACTCCCTGGCCCTGTCTTTCTGCTAAGAGTTGTTCCAGCCATTTTATGGTTTCTTTTAAAAGGCAGGAGAATAAAGACAAAAATAGATCTCAGTTCATTCGTACGGGTTTCTGTTGGGCTGTGAAGAACTTAAAGGTCCTCTCACCTCACCTCTTGTTTATCTAGTAGCCTCAGGCCTCATCTACATGAAAGAGTTGCACCCATTCAACTAGATGTTAATTTAAACCAATTCATTAAACTAATACAAACCCCGGAGCAAGCGGAGGGATGGACGCTCCTGCACCGTATTAAAACCAGACTCCTATCGGTTTGCTTTAATCTGGTGAGAAAATAAACCAAAGTCAGGAGCGCCCATGGACAGGTTTGCTCTGGTTTTACTGAACATATGGAAAAGAGCAATGCAAATCACGCCACGGAGTTCTCACTCAGCAGAGCTCTGCTGCTCGCTCGCCCGCAGGGACCAAGTCATGACTTGAAACGAATGCCTTCCACCCCAACCCAGCTGTCTCTGGTGCAAGACTTTGCTTTTCTTTCTTGCAGAAGAGAAGCAATCTGTCTCCATCTTAATGCTTTAGAGAGGATTCTTCGAGGCAGACAAGCTCCAGCAGATCTAGACGCACTGCTCAAAGTGCTGCTGCTCCCCGCTGCCCGCTCCTGCAGGCAGCACGGCTGCCCGAGCAGGCAGGGAGGAGCACGTGGCCCGCGCTGCTCGGGTCTCAGGCCAGCACCTTCACACAAACTGCCAAGGACAGGGTGGGAACGGAGGCAGCAGGTTTTGAAGGAGGTTGGTTGGAAAGTCGGCACACAAGCCTTGCTGGACGTGCCATGACCTTCTGCACAACAGGAAGCAGATGAACTGGGAGCAGAAGCTTCTCATGCCACCCCAGCAAAGTTCACCACAGCTGCTCTGTCCATGTCCTTGACCCTGGCCTCAGGCTCAGCTGTTCAGCAGAGGTCTGGAACCACCAAAAAAATCACCAGGAGCCTTCAACATACACCAGGCTGCTGTGAGCCTCTCTCTTGCAACTGGAGTGTGTTGTGGAGGTCTCATACCTCTTACCCACCCCAGGGGCTCTGTTTCAGGTCTTTACTTCGTGGCCGGTGTCCCTGCAGGTGGTAATAAAGTCATAACGGTGTTTCCATACCACAGTAATGGGGGCTAAGAAAGACGCCAGGTAGAGCGTAGCTTGCCTGAAAAAAACGTGGTGTCAGTGGGAGCCAGAAAAAAGGAAAGACGTGCAGGGAACACCATCCCGAAGTCCCGAGCAAAGTCACTATTCAATGAAAACAATCCCAAAAAGGAAAAAAGGGGAGGGATGGGACTGGAGCATTTCTGCTTTACAGCTCTGCCCTCTTTTCAGTGGTTGGAAAAGACTAGAACACCTAGATTGTCAATATCTGAGGAGGATTATAGAAAATATGAAGCCAGTCTGTTCTCACAGGTGCCTAGTGGGAGCATGAGAGGCAATAGATCCAAGCTGCATCAATGAAATTCCAATGGATATTATGAAAAAATACTTCACAAGAGTGGTTAAACACAGGGCCAGAGAAATGGTGGTATCTCCACCTGCAGTACAATTCCATAGAGTAACACAGAAGATTTTCCATTAGGAAGGTGCAAGTGGGAAAAGGAAGCCTACCTGCTGATCGGGCCACGCTGAGATGTCTTGGCTCCAGGGGCCCCATCTAGGCTAGGGAAGTTGCTAAAATGTTTGCTGATGTTGATAACATCAGTTGGCTTCCCCCCACGTTGGTAGGCACGGGGAGTCTGGGCGTAGGTGGCTGCTGGCTGGTTCTGGCACTTCAAAGCTACGTCAGTGAGACGTGCTCTGAGCAGCACTACACCATGGTGCACAGACCTCTAGCAGCAGCCACGAGTCCTAAATTTCCATCATTAAGAGTACTCAAGGCAGGAAGAGAAATAGAGTCGCTGTTAATTTGGGCAAAACCCATGTCGGGGCAGTGTAAATATAACAAGATTCTCATTATTAAAGGGGGAGAAGACAAAAAAGGAGGAATGTTTTTGCAAAAGGTATACAGATTTTACCAATATTTGAATATTTTTACCTTTTTTGGTTTTGTTTTGAGATACAGATATATGTTTCAGGAAAGATACTTGAAACTGTTTACATGAAATTTTCAGCATACTGGAGAAATCCTGTTTTTTTCCTGCTAGATCTCTTTTCATAGTACTATAGTTCTTTTCATCCAAGGATCTCAAATCGTCATGCCAAAGTTTTCATGGATTCAAAGACATGATTAAATAAATTTTCAAGAGGAGGGCAGGCCAAGGGCCATGAAACAGAAGAGCATGATCTCTAACTCAGGGAGCCTTTAAGCCACCGGTAGCTGGGTGCTAGGAGAGCGTACCAGAGGAATCTCAGAATGTACTTCTGCTCTTACCTTCTTTTCTAGCATCCAGCAGGCACAGGATACCGGCTACGTGCTGTCTTCACATTCTTAACCAGCTCCTTACATCTTTGGTCAGAGGAAGGTGATGATGGATGCTCCCTCGGTTTCACTCATCCTCTCATCCTAGGGATAGACTCTGGCGGTTTGTCCATCCATACTACAGCACCTTCAACCCACACAGACTGGGGTGCAACGTCCCCCTTTCTCCCCACCCCTCCCTCACACTGACCCTTTGCTGGGCTGATTCAGATCCCTTCGAGATGCAAACTCCTTTTTACTCCTCGTGAGATTTTCTGCCTGCTTAATGGGTTGATTCAATGTGTGCCAGAGCTGGCCCAAGGGAGACGAAGGGAAAGCACAGCTGGAAGCAGGAGGAAGAAGAGCAAGATTTTCCCTCACCGTGACGAGCTGTTAAATTCACTTTTGCCGTAACAGAACTTCTGCCTTCGGGCACAGCTCCACCCGACCTGAAGATCCTCAGCGCATCTCCAGTGCATTCTCTCAGCCTCCTGGTCCTTTTCAGTTGTTGCACTGGCTCTGGCTCTTCACCCAGCTGAATCAACTGACTGATCTGCTAGTGATTTGGCTTACAAAGGGGTCTGACAACTGCAAGAGATGGTACAAAATAAGTAGCAGGACAATGTGGTTGGCAGGAGATAAAAGGAGAGGGGGAAGAGTAAACAAGGTCTTCCCTTACAGCAATCATGAATTGTTAAACTGCTCATACATAACTTCATCTCCACCCATCTTTTGAGTATTTTCCCCTTTACAAGGGCCAGGATCTTAGAACATAACAGCCCCCAAATCACTTGCCATTAACAAAGCAGCACCAATCTTCATGCAAAACTGCATCAAATCTTCCAGGCTTGAAAATTTCTCACACAAGCTGGAAAAGAGAGGCCACATGTAATTCCTCCAGGCACAAGGCTGGTTTGAGTACCATTTACCACTTTCTCATTTGGTTAGGATGAGGGAAGCTGTCCCACAAAAGAGATGAGATGCACCAGGGAGAAGCTGGTGCGTCACAAATGGCCATTAAGTCATAGCAGCTTTGCCAACCTGTCATAGCAGCATTGCCTTAATACTTGTGAACTGCTACGCTTGCAAAAACCTAAACCATGGCTCTGGCAAGAAAAGAAGAAAAACACTTCCTTGTATAATATTTACTGCACAGAGATTCCAAGGGGCAAACACCAGAACTAGGTTAATAAATAGGTTGCAGACGTAATATGCAAAGTTGTCTGTTTGGTGGATCTGTTAGATGAGTTGGTGGTCTCGGGTACAAGTCCCACATGATACGGTGCTTACAGTGTTTTCCAATATTCCATGCCCATGGTGGATTGAAGTAGTAATTTGCTTAAAGTACCACAAGAGAGAAGAGCACTTTTAGGGAAAGTTTTCTTAATAGTAAAATACTGAAGCACTGGAAGTGATTCCCTGGAGAGATTTCGGAACCATATGATGCATCTGGGGTTAGGAAGAGGTCTGGCAATGTGATGGGTGAAGCTGATCGGACCTTGGGCAAGGGCATCGTCTCGAGATGTCTTCCAGTCTTAATGTTGGGCATTTCCTAGACCTTGTTTCAGCTGTTGAATTTGACTCACTTTCACCCCACTCCACATAACAGATGTGGCTATAAATTATAGCCAGATTAGAAGAATCACTGAAGAGCGTAAGAATGCAGGAGCAACTAGCAGATTTCAAACTCTGTTGGGTTGTGGCTTACGCTAAGAATTTTCAACTGGCTGTGACCATCATCACAACACAGTCCTCAGTGGCTGTGCAACAGGAACAGAAAATGAGTCTGCTCTGCTGCATTTCTTTGACAATACAATATGGCTGCAAAGGATGAAGGAGCAAGTTCCCGGAAATCTCACAGAGCTTTCCAAAAGTCTTTTGATAATTGCTGTGAGCGGCCCCACAGACACCCTCATCTTGCCCCTAGCTGTTCATGCAAGATGCTAAAGACAATCAAATTACAACTGTAGATGCAAGAATTCAAGTCTGACCGCCCAGATGGGCCAGCCGGGTGCCTGGTGAAGGCCCTACGCTCAGGAACCATATTCAGCAAGTCCACAAGAAGAGAAGCCCAGCACAATTAACACACTGCTGTAGCCTAGAATGAGAAATCAGACGGGGGCAGAAACCTGATATAACAGAACTTGAATTACTTCTCTATCACAGGTGGTGTTTGTGGCCTTCCCAAACACCTAATCTGGGAGCCGTTTCAAGTCAGTGGGAGGTTTCCATTTACTGCAGCAGATCTTGCATCAGACAAGTTATCTGTAACGCATTCAGATAGGAGCATTTTTCAGCCCCCGAAGTCCATCGACCTAGCTACCTGTTCAAATTTACACAAGTGCTGAAGTTATTGTCTAGTATGAGGTCTAGGCGTAGTTGAGGGGAGAGGGTGCTTAGAGAAGGAATCTTAATGAAATTATTTTTAAAAGTATAAAAGTGATCCTCCTATTGCCAGGGAAACGTCATGATTTTTCATACTCCATTGGTCTGAAGGCCAGTTTCTATTTGCTCAGAAAGTGTTGCAGAAAGTTGACAGAGTCCTTAAGAAATTATACTGAAACGGGTAGCATAGTTGTCACTGGGCTTGTCTTTTGTTTGGTTAAAGAGATTAGAACTCAGGCAGTGGTAAGCTTTTGGTGGTGAAGAGACACTTTTCTTCAGATTTCTACACACAAGAGACCTCTCAGTATTTTATGTCTGCTCCATTAAATATACCCACCCCAATACAAGAGGTTAAGTCCTTGGACACAGAAGATAGAATGTATTTCAATTGTATTTAACATATGGTGCAGTTATTGCATACTCACAGCTGTGAAATAAAGAAAATAAGTGAGAGTATAAACAGTGTCTTCCAGTCAGCCTACACATGCTGACAGAAGAAACAAGAACCTGTATCTCATTTTGTTTGGACAGCATGGGAAAGATGAGGGGGGATAGCCAGAGCAGCTGCAAATAACCATGTCTGTTTCAAATTCAGAACAAATCATCTTCTTGCTGTAATTCCTGACAAATAATTTTCTTGTCCAACAGTTTTTAGGTTGATCCCATAGGGCTGCTGGGATAATCATCCTGACACTGCAGATAACAGGATTGTGATCATAAATCTTAAGATTCAAGTACATTCACCATGGTTGAGTGACCACCAGCAGTTTAAGAGAATATTTTTCCCCTGAAAAGATGACAGCACGAAGGGCACATATGCAGAAAGTGAAGCCTCTGAATCATAGAACAATGCATCATTTTTATTTTCAATTTGCCATGTGCTCCTTATCATTTCACCCACATTCTGCCCACTAATCAAGGGAAGAAGGCTTGGCTGGTGCAACTGGTTCTGGATAGATCTATTTGGGGCTGTTGCTATTGCAGCAACAGCAAAAATGCCCTTTTTATAGAAGAATTTAGGCTCTGTCCCAGAATACAAGTGACTTAGTCTGAGAACAATTATTTTTGTGTACGGAGTGAAAGAACCTTTACTCCGGACTAGCCTTGTGCGGAGCTATTCCAGTCATGTACGGGTAAATGCTGAAGGGAAGCACGCCTGTTCTCATTATTTGGCCCTGGTTGGTACAATTCTGCCTTTTCCCCATGGAAGAGGAGAAGTCAGGTATTTAAACAATATTAATATTACAGAACTGCGGAGCCATTGTTTTCTTTAGGCCCAGTAGATTTTGCCTTTTCAAGCTGGTTTGTCTCCTGCAAGCAAAATGAGAAAAAATACAAAAAGCACCGAGTTGTTTATCAATATTAAACACACAGCTGACGAGGGATGCACTAATCCACAGCCAAACCCTGATAATAGCCCAGCTGACTCATATGTAAGCCACCACCTTACTCCCAGGGTGTGAATGCACTCCAATCCTTGACAGTATCTACAATTTGAGCCAGTTCTACAGTTAACCACAATCCTACATGTCCGTGGCAATCAAAAAAATTATCACCTTCCAAAATGTGAGGAATTTGACATTAATAAAAGCACCCTGCTAGGCAATATACACATTATATCAGTTGCAAACGAGCAGCAACACAGGGCAAGCACGTTAACTGAGACACTGCTGTGCAAAGGGCCCGTAAGTCTGGATTTACTCTCTACCCCAAGGACCTCTCCAGCAGCCAGCATCTTCTCCTTAAATAGCTGTCACATGTTGCGCAGAATTCTCTTTTACTAGAAATACCTGGTAGGTCTTGTAATTTCTGTCCTAGCGTTGCAAAGTGCTCTCCCCTCTGCGTGCTCCCATCGCTGATTGTCCTCCTCAGGCCGCAGGAGATGATGCCCCCTTTAAAAGAACACAAACAGCCACGGAGCTAAAAACCAGAAGAGGTGGAAGTATAGGACTCCACAAAAACCAGAGCAAGGATACACGCGGTACGGTGATCCTAGCCGACGGGGTCGAACAGGGGGTCCCCGTCGCTTCCGTCGCCCTGTGCTGCAGGCAGCCCGGTAAAGCAAACAGACCTCGGCAGACAAAGCACCGCTGCCTCGCAGGGGTGCCCAAGCCTTTCTGGAAAAAAGTTGGTTAAGTCAATGAGTAAACAGTTTTGGTTCAGGTTGCAACAAAAGTGACTTGGAGGACAGTGAAAGCTTCTTGCCTTCTTTCTTTGCAAATGCAAAGCTCACGCGACAGCCCCCTGATACTCTTGCTGCGTGGTTTATACATTCCGTGCGTGTGGGAGTGAGTGCTCAGGGATTTGGGAGGGGGGAAGGGGCCAAACAAAACATTTAAATGTAATTCCTTTACATTTAGGCTGTGAGAGGCAACTCTCTGAGACCCTTTTGCTATGATATTTCAGAGGCTGCGTAGTCCTTTATTAAACGTGCTTCAGAAGCAGCATAGAAATCACGTTTCCGTGGCCAGCCTGTCCTCAAGTCATCTCCCCCGTCTGCAGAGCAGAGCTCTGTTCTACGTTCATGCACAACACCAACCGATGCGTCGTTGTCCCCCTTTCTTGTGACCCCGTCTGCTTCCCACCTCCTCTCCCAAAGATTGCACACCAGAGGTATTTCCTAACCAGCGCAAACAACAGAGAAGGAGCAAGCCCCATCAGCTTTGCGAGAAAACTGCACAAACAGCCCCCAAATAAGAAGAATTAAGTCGGGGCATCACGCCTGGGAATCGGGCAGCCTGCTTCCTGCTTCATTCCCGATTCCTCTCGGTGCCTGTACGCTCCCTCACCCCGCGCCTGGCGGGCGCTGCGCTTAACCCTGGCCCGCGCCGC
>NW_010524044.1:0-31920 GCF_000687285.1 Phaethon lepturus
GGGGAACACCGCTTGTGACTGGTCGCCAGCCAGTTTTAACACCATTCACCACAACTCTGTGGGCTCGGCCATCCAGCCAGTTCCTCACCCAGTGAAGAGTACACCTGTCTAAGCCATGAGCCGCCAGTTTCTCCAGGAGAATGCTGTGGGAGATGCTGTCAAAGGCTTTACTAAAGTCCAGGTAGACAACGTTCACAGCCTTTCCTTCATCCATCAGACGGGTCACCTGGTCATAGAAGGAGATCAGGTTGTTCAAGCAGGACCTGCCTTTCATGAACCCATGCTGGCTGCGCCTGATCCCTTGGTTGTCCTGCAGATACCCTGTGAGCACTCTCAAGACCAACCGCTCCATAATCTTCCCTGGTACAGAGGTCAGGATGACAGGCCTGTAGTTCCTGGGATCCTCCTTCTGGCCTTTCTTGTAGACAGGACTATGTTGATCCATAGTAACTGAGTGCAGATTCTTAGACCAAAATTAATGAAATATGAAAGATGCCCACCTATATTCTCTGACATTTTACACCTAGCAGTTAAGCTCTCTTTTCATCTCAATTAGTAATTCAGAAGTAACTAGAATCTCTAGACTGTGTTTTTCATAAGCTTTTTAGAATTATCAGCTAAGATTTTGGACTTTCTTGATAGTATCTAGTTCAGATTTGTGCAAGGCAAAGTTCAGATTCCAACATGATGACAAAGTTTCAATGGCTTTTAGTGAAGACAAGAGTTTTGTTAGACGTAATAGACTTTTTTCACTAATGATAGAAAATAGGTGATAAAATAAATCAAAATATATGTGTAGAAAGTGAAATACAGCAAGTGTTTAGAAAATCCTCAGAGAAATTACATTTTAAATTACTTTTATTGTGTAAAAGAGAGTTTCTATTCTCTTCTAGAACTTCAGATAGCAATGCCAAAAATGGTGTTCCTGGGCAATGAATTCATGAAAATGTCAGCTGTTAAAAGGTTTAGTAGCAAATAAGCAATTAGTCTGTATTACTGGTTTCATTAGCACATTTATGACTAATTGTGAGTATTCAAGTTAAACATTCAGCTAAACTGCATTCCCTAAAAGGAGAATTTATATAGCTAATACATGTACTATTCCATCGTTTTAATTCATGCATCTTAAAATCCATGTATCCTTGAAGATAACATCAACAGAAGGTTATATATACTTCAGTAAGCTTCCTCTGAAGTCTTCTGCATCTGAACTATGTTGACCATGACTGACTCGTCTTTCATTCTAGCTTCAGTCCCCAAACTCCCAAGCATTATTTGTTGTCTTCTGTTGCACATATTTTAATCTCTCTTTTGAATGTCCTTTAGCTAATGTTGTGACCTAAGCTATATGTAGTGTTTTAGATAAAACTTATCCTTCTGTTACTCAGTCCCTGAAAAACAACTCTTATTCATATCCTGCTTTTAAAAGGCAAATTTCTTCTCTGCCAGGGATAACTGAAATTTAGGAGAGACATACGAAGGATACATACCTCTTGTATCAAGTAGAAATTGGATCTAGGAGATGCCCAACGTAGCAACATCCAAGTGTGTTTGATGCTTTTCAGTAAAGAAGTCTTTCTGTGATGTGCAAAGGAATAAAACTGCAAGGATTAGCCCAACTATTATTTATTGTTCCCTCATGCTATTGTGTTTGGGTAAGGGGGTGATTCCTCACTATATCTCTCATTAACCTCTATAGCATCATGGTTTATATTACATGCTGAACACTTGGGTTTTCAGTTTGACTTCATATCAAACAATATACTTTAAAATGTTGTCAATGTGATGGCCAAGTTTTTGTGCCTTCAATACTAATCATGACAAGTTAATCCACAGTGAAATATTAAGTAGGAATGGTAACATTTAGACATTTAACTTCCTTCTGCTTATACACCACAACTGTTGAAAAAGTCAGAATCTTTGTTCAACGTATTTGAACACATAAAATTTGTCTACTCCTTCATTTTTTTTCCTTCTCTTCCACTGTTTCATCAAGCATTTTTTTTATTCTAGAAAGCTGAGAAAATTTCTTTTAATTTTCAACTTTATGCTCAACTCTTTGGAAAGGAATATTTAAAGCATCTTTTTATTTAGAAGTCTGCCTGATGCCTGATTTTTCAATTTGTTGGTTGAAATTCTTCAAATGTTAATTAAAAGAAATATTAATGATAATAGTACTATTAATGTATTGTACTAGTATCTCAAGGTCATAGATTAAGCATTGCATATACACACAATAAGTGGAAGTCTTTCATAAGGTGCAACATGCAAATTTGCTAATTATTTTATTCTTACACAGGGAGCACTGAGAAACAACTTGGGTTAAGTGATAGAATCAGAAGGAAGAACAAAAACAAGTTTCCTAAACATAATTCACTATTCCTGAAACTTTTAATTGGTTTAGACCTTTTCTGTCTTCTTGAGTTGTCTGTCCTGAGGTGCATATATTTCCTCTAAATCATTTATGTGGTTAGTCTTTTGTGTGTGTAAGGTCTTCAGTATATTGTCTGTATATAGTTCATCACAAGCTTTCAAAATTATTACGTAAATTACTTTAAAACATCAGGTAAATTGCAAGTTGTAAGTCACTCGACTTTGATACTAGTTTGATGAACAACACTCAGAAGTTTCATTGAAACCATCTTTATGTCTCAGGTTAAAAGCGCAAATATACATATTTATAAAATAAAAATTGCGATTCAGCAGTACTCTTGCACTTACATTTCACATTGCTATTCATTGAGAGTATTACAATCATATATTCATCATATGATATATTTATTGAGAATATTAATATGAATCCCAATATTGTTTTAACATACAATGTTCACAGAATATTAATGAAAGTGAACACAATAAATCAGAGAATGTACATTAAAGTGGATATCTTTTATTATTTGAGAAAATATTTGTGAAACCATTCTGAAGATAGTTGTACATTTCAGAGGAGGTCATGTGTCTATAAGCCAGTATAACATAAGTTTACATACTATATTGATGTAAATATAAGAAACAAGGCTGAAGGAGGAAGATACAAAGTGCGTCTTCTTTGAGTATTATCATGCAGATTTCCTAAATAGAAGATGACGTTAAATCAATGACTGGCTCTTCTTTAAATAAAATTTATGCTTAACCTGAAAGGCTTCAACATCAGTGCACTCTGTCTTAGCAGGTATGTCCAGGATCTGACTGCGGGCAATGGATTAGAGTTAGCAGTGTCGAATTGTTTTCCTTCAGCAGCTTCCACATAGGGCTTCTTTATCAGCTCCGTAAGGGGAGAGGCTAAATCAAATAAAACTGTCTAGAACTCATGCAAGCACAAAAATTACATCTGAAAAAATATCCCATAACACAGAAAGGGCTAAATAAATTGGTTAATATGGACCAGAATTTCCAGAGAAAATAGAGTATTGCAACTCTAGGAACTATTGCTGTATAATATATTATATATTGATTCTTCTTCTTACTCACTGTATGTACATATGCATACACATGCATACAAAAAGAACACTTTATTTTTTTTTTTTAAATTAAGTGGGAATACATGCGAAGTAATAGCACTGCATTGCTAGGTTTTGTTTATCTTTGCTCTCTTTTACCAAGGTTTTAATTGAGTAAATTGTGAATCCTGATATCTAACCTTATCACTTCATATATTGAGTGTAAAAAAAAAAAATTGTTTTTCACACCTACTTTGTTATTTCATATATCCAGCTTCTAAAAATTTTAATAGAAATTAGGCATCTAATTGATTTTGAATACATCTTTGTTTTCTTTTCCTCTAGATAAATTCTGTGAAACTTCAGTTAGAGATTTAACCATGAACCTTGAAGAAGAAACCTGTATGCAACTGAATTCAGAGGGATTAATTTTTCCTTACAGGGGATAACTATGCTATAACCAATATGACTGCCTATATTTAAGAATGATAGTTGCCTTAAAGTGTTAAATTTAATTTTAAAGTAAGTAGAATTTTTGATTGAAGAAAGGCTGATATATTAGGGCATGCTTTGTCATAGGCGGGTTTACTACAATACCTTTCAGTGCTTGTTTCTTTCGTTACTCCGTACAGTCTGAGTTGGACAGCATTGTCAAACTGCCAAGTAATTTTAGTTCATGAACTTTCTCACTGACCTCAGTATTTGCAGAAATGTCTGCAAATATGATTGTGAAATAGCTAAAGTTGTAAGGATTAAACATGCAAGCTTGCTACTTTAATATTTTAATTATCAAAGGAAATGCATTACAGGACAGGCTGAGAAGGATAGCTTGCCAAAGCCAGAAAATTTTGAATGAAAATATCCACAATTCTTAAGCTTGTCTGTATAAATATGTTGAGGCCATATGCAGTAACTTTGAGTGCAGTGCAAATTTAGATGAAATTGAATAGGAATTTTATGTAAAAGCTAGAATGAAGCGGTAAGTAATACTGGTCTTTAGCAGCCCCTATATTAGTGGTAGCTACTGTTACAGTTGCTCTTCCATTGCATGATAAACTATCTTAGGTAGTGGCTCAGCCTCTCCCCTTAGACAATGAATTAATAAGCAGGAAGACTAGAGAGCCCTTGAATTGTGCTAGACCATGTCTCAAAGTTGTGGCAAGGCTATAATGTCTGAAGCCAAGAGCAGGCAAACTGCACCTGCAAGTAATAAAAGATTGTCTAACGTGTGGAGTAGACTTGTCTTTGAGAGCAGAAAATCAACATATATCTTGTATTTCTTCGATGTGTGTCGAATCCAGTAGTATTAAAGTAGCATATGTAATAGGCTGCTAGGAATTTCACAAGAGCAGGCAAATAGGGTGGATCAATATGTTACTACATTGTCAGTACAAACTGGCTTTGATTTTTGGTAATGGCTGACAAAATGATTCAAGATAAGCATGTAGAGGAAATAATTACACCTCCCATTAGGGATAGCCCCCTGCTTTAATCAAACGATGCCACAGAATTCTGTAACTGCTGCTAGTCTGCTGAGCTGGCAAAAAAAAAAAAACAATGAAAGCAGGAGATCGAGGTACATGAAGCACTATTCTCCCTTTGCAATCACAGAGTTAAAGGAGGTTTTAAAGATGTCAAATACACTGAAATACATGGAAAATCAGCATACTCAGTGTGCACATCCTCACAGATTTTTCATCCAGAAAGATCTGTGAAATATATTGAAGGTAACTGCAGCTGTCTGACAAAAATAGTTCAGCAGAGACATTGCATAAAAGTCAGATATTTTTCTCAGCCATGTCATAATGCCCAGTTCAGGTAACAATTACATGTATTTACCATGCCAGTGGTTACAACTGAGTGTGATAGTGGGAAACACTTTGTAGATATTCCATCCCATGCACCATTAATGTTCTGGCTGCACTATTGATGATTACGAGCTCAGCACTGCACACAGCTCAGCAGTTTCTTCTTGGAAAGAACCTCTGTATTTATGTTGCTTGGGAGAGCACTGTCTCATCTCTAAAGAGCTACCTGACTGAGTCTGCTCCTGGTTATTTGCCTATAAGCATATCTTGATACAAATTTGAAAACCCACCCTAGTCTATCAATATATATACAATCACATGATAGGTCAATGGACTGATGCAACACCACTAAATGGTGCTACAAGGCAAATTCTTATTTCAGATGAAGCTCTCCCTGTGGCATCAGACCCACAGACAGGTACTGATCCATGGTATGCATCCAATTCTTTCTCTTTTCACTAGCAGGATTGAGGAGATCCTCAGTCCCTTGACTCTCACTTCCAGAGCTCCTTAGTCAGTCTCCTTTGACACACTTGAGATTGACCCAGCAGTATCATTGGTGTCCAGATAGATGCACAGCAGAAGTCAATAGCCCAAGGGTAAGGTAAGACTTGGTATTCTCCCCATAACATCCCAGATTTGGGCATGTATTTAGTTTACATGGCAAAGTTTTGGTAGTGGACAGGACTGCAGGGGTGACTTCTGTGAGAAGAGACCAGGAGCTGCCCCCATGTCAGACAAAGCCAGTTCCAGCAGGCTCTAAAATAGCTACACTGCTGTCCAAAGATAATCCCATCCGCTAGCGGCACTGGTGGTGCCTCTGTGATAACAGATTTAAGAAAGAGTAAAAAATGCTGCACAGCAGCTGTGAGAAATTCTAAAAGATGTGAGAGAAACAACTATGCAGACACCAAGGTCAGAGAAGGAGGGGGAGGAGGTGCTCCAGATGCCAGGGACAAGATTCCCCTGTAGCCTGTGGAGAAGACCATGGTTGAAACAAGTTGTCCCCTGGCAGCCCATGGAGGACCACTTCTGAGCAGATGTCCACTCTGCAGCCCCTGGAGGACCCCAGGCTCGAGCAGGTTTATTCTGAAGGCTGCAGCCTGTGAGAAGGACTGATGTTGGAGCAGGGAAAATGTGCAAGGGGAAAAGAGCTGTTCTGGACTGATGGTAACCCCCATTTCCCGTCCCCCTGCACTTCTCAGCAGGGAGGAGATGAGCAAGCCAGAAAGAAACAAGCCTCCTGAGACATGCAAGCTAGGACCCATCAGATCAGGTGGGTATTTCCATCCTTGCAGGAAGCAGTTTCTGACAGCTATCACCCACCTTTTCCTCCTCACACAGACACTTGGCTGTGGCTCCCCAGGGTACTATATAGGCTCTGAAGCTACAGATCAGCAGCTGGTAGGGAAGCAGTCTTCCTCCTCTTGCCAGAGGTCACAAGTTTCCAGCCTTTCTTTTTGTGGGAATCTCCATCCACTGTTCATCAGAGGGTGTTTTCTAGGTCTTTCCTTAAACAGTAGGTCTCAGGCTCTGGGCTCTGCAGGACCTCTCCAAAGACACTGGCAATCTTGCTCAGCTACCCTGATGGTACATAGTCAGTTTGCCTCTTCCTGCAGCTTCTTCATCTAATGGCACCATTCTCCTAGCCTGTAGCACTACCTGATCTCATTTTGTACAGCATCTTAGTCTCTAGGATAGAAAAAAAAAGACCAGACCTCTGCTTGAAACATGAATTCAATACATTTTGTCTAGGCGAGATATTCACAACTTATATAACATATAGTATTCAATTCTACAAGCATTGGTGGTTATAATAGCTAATGATTTCAGAAATTCAGTGAATGTCAGCAACGTGTATGTGAGTATGAGTGCACGCAAGAACACAAAGCTATTGCTCTCCGAAAGTGACTAATTACATACAGGAAGCAAATTATATACAGGACTTTATGTAAATAACAAATGGTAGTGAAATTAATTTGTAATGTGTTTGGTGTAATAGAGTTTGACTGCAGAAAAACACTGTCCTCCATAAAATCACAAATTGTATATGCTGTAAAAGTGAGTTGTTTTCTTTTTAGGAAAAACATAGAACTAAACACAACGAGCATGTTAAACCACTTTTTTACAGAAGTTTATATACAAATATGCAAGAGCTACTGACATACGAGCTGGTAAAATTGCAATGATGCATATTTCATTATATGTTGTAATTATGTTTTAATACAGTGTTTTCTTTTTTCATATTAAGATAAGAATTTGCAATTCTTTGATCATTATTAGAATGTGTTTATTACTATTTTTATGAAAATTGAATAAATATCAGGTGAACATGAACCTTTCAAAATTAAAATTTACAGCTTTTATATCTTTTAACTGTGTGTGATAGAGGCCTATTCTTATCCAGATTAAATTACTGTAATTTTTGTTTGTGACTTCTCAAAATGCCACAAAATAATCATATTGTGTTTCTAAGAGGCAAACAAAGATTCCAAATATGACTTTAACTTCTATTCTGTGTAAACAAAATAGTTCATAGTCATTACTAGTGGAAATGACAAATCTTACCGTTACCAGGGTAAATCAGTCAATTTACAAATAACTTCTAACACTTAACTATGGCATTCTGGTTTTGTTATAAGCTGTTTGTTTTAAATGCTTATCCCTCAGCCTTAAGAGTTCTGTTACAGAGGAGGATTTTTCCTTACAGTCAATAAAAGGCATCTCATTCACGCAGATTTATATAGATATTTAAAAACATACTACTCAAGTCTAACACTTGAGTTAATACATTTGGATGGACCTTTTCCCCATAACACAATCATACATACTTTTTTATTTTGTTATATTTTAGAAAGCTAGACAGACATAAACACTTTTCTGGGTTGTTACATTGCACAAGATAGATGTATCTTTTCTTTGCTCTTTGTATATGTTGTGTTCCATTAAGGGAATGGAGCGGTGTGAAGCCTCTATGTGCTATGAAATCAAAGACATAATCTGTTCAAAATATGTCACTAAGTGCACTAAGTGTCAGCTAAGTATGACTATGTTAAATTATTGGATCAACTTTTTTCTACCAGTATCATGAAATATGGTGTATGGATGATCTGATAAAAATGTGATGTTGCTCTTTTCATAACGTGCTGGAAGTCATGTTTCTCACATGGGTGAGAAGGTGAGAAAATGGAGCTTTCATCAAGGAGCTACTCACTATGCTCAGGGGAGACAAGATTTCACAGAATGCGAGATGTAGCAGGCAGAAGAGCCAGCAAAATGCTGGGGGAGCCTGGAGGATCAGGATACTCATATGAGAAAATGAGAGAACAGCTGGCCAGGCATCAGAGATAATAGCAAGAAACTTCTTGGAGATTATGGAGAGTTTATTATAATTTGCAGACATGAGTTAATTCAGACCAAAGGTGGACCAAGGACCATTTTCGAAGACACAGTGAGCAAACAGAGAGAATTGTGTGAGATTTTTTTTTTTACTGTTTCCACTGTGTCTGATCTAGTCATTTTTAGTTGGGTCTACTTAAAGAAATCAAGTGTTTTTAGTATCTAAGCTGATAGAACCTGTCCTTTTTAATGTATGGGATCTGGGGTTGCATTGGGTTGGGTTTTTTGTGGGGCGGGGAAGATAAAATGTCACCTTCATTCCTATTTGGGGAATTTAGAATAGGAGACAGCCTAAGCAGATCCACCTCAAAGCTCTGGCTAACTTCAGGTGTCTTTGAAGCCCTTAGGGTGAAACTATGCTTCCAGATAGAGACAGAACTACCCTTTTTCCCAGAGGAGCAGTGAAAACTTGCAAGCCACATCAACACGCATATTATTTAAACTATTCACAGACTTACATTTGCGCATGAGTGAGTCAGTGTCCCGTGTCTTCTCTATCCTCTTTGAAGTGGTTAGTGCCTCTGGGATTTCTAGGAGGAAACATCCTCTCATGAAGCAGCTGTTTAAGGACTGCCAAAATATTTGTCCTTTGCAAAGGATCTGCAACTGACAGAACGTAACTTCACACTATTCGTATACACTTTCAGGAGCATCCACAGTAGTGTCAGACAAACGATAACTTATAATATCACCAGTTGTTAACAGTCTGATTTTCAAAAAAGATATCAAATATTTGCTACAAATAACTTCTAATACCATAAGAGAAAACTGCAGCATTCTGCATCTTGCCCTCTCTCCTGTATAATGTTACCAGTATTCTAAATAGTTATTCTGTTTAAAGTTCAGTGGGAAATGAATTCCCCTCGCTACAATGGACATTTGGGGCATGTGGCCCCTGTTTATGAACACTTCAGGTAAAACAAGCAAGGATTTCATCTGTAAAGGAAGTGAGTAAACCAAAACTCTTTCAGGGGTTTAAAACTTAATTGCTTTATTTCCTGTCATGAAAATTAGGATTAAGTGTTCTAGTAGTCTTTCGACAGAGGATCATTTTCTGAAGCGATATGTAATGTTGCTTTGAGTATACTATCAACCACTTCTTAGATTATAGTGGATCACTTAACTGGTAACTGAACTAAGTCCACCTTGTTCACATAGAAGGTCCACCTTGCTGTTGTTAAAAATCACATAAAGTCCAATTAAACTATCAGATGGTAATTACACTCCATAACTGAGGCCGTTCCGTCTCCAAAGCAATCAGAGGTAGTGCACTAATCCTGTGAAGTCTTCTGTCCATATACAGAAGTTCTGACTGTTTATCTTAAACTGAAACCAATTCAATTTTTGTTGTTTCCAATGCAAAGTAAGATGTATTACTCTTTGTCAAATAAGACGAAGAGTCCCAAAAGCATCCTTATCTTTCCTATTTAGCCTTCTACATGGCAATAATGCCTAGACCCAGAACTACAGATGTCAATACTCAAACAGCAAAGAATCACAGTGGAAATCTATAAAACAAATCTGCTTCTATTTATTTTCTACACTAGTGAAAGAACCTTGACAGTGTTGATGTGAGAGGACTTTTTGCAGATTCTGACTTTTAATAGGGGTGTAATCAGTTTCCTCTCAGCTTCACTACAGTCAGGTTTTGGCCTGGCTTTATAATAGTAGTTACTGTACCCAAGTTATCACTTTGTCTCAAAACTTTAGGTGTATATTGTTCAGTGCTTTCCTTTAACTTACCAGATAACAGGTGTGTATGAATGTAAGTGAAAGGATAATTTCCGTCCTCATTGATACAGATACGGCATGAGTGCCATGGCACGCTAAAAGGCACATGATCAGACTACAGTAATAGTCTTAAAATAGGAATTAAACTTATTTTAAATTTTGTGTGTGATGGAAGTCCTTCCCCACAAAAAAATAATGTTCATGCATTTAACACCTTTCATTTCAGTAACCCAAACTACTATGTTAGTCATTGTAAAAATAGTATTTGCTATACTGAATGAAAGTCTATCTTCTGAATTATCTATCCTATCTCTAACTGTAACCAACAGTATCACGCAGCAAGTGGATGCAAAATATTTTATCATACATAAATGTCCCATCTTAATCCTGTATATTGAGATTTTAAATATTAACATTTTATCATAATTGTAAAGCATTTCAAGATGGCCTCTTACTTTGACACCTCATAAACACTAGTGCAAACTTCTTCCATTCTTTGAAATTTCTAGTAATTACAAACTAGGTCATAATCTAAGTAAAAATCTCTTCTCTTTTTTCCTTCTTTACTTTATATATATATATATAGTTTCTTTTCAATATCATCCTCTATGAAATCTCCACTTAAACTAGAATGAGTGTAAACCCCAAAGTTGTATTGCAACTGACTCGTACTGTATGAGTATCCCAGAGATATGGAGCTATGCAGTAAAAAGGCTGGTGTATCTATTTTAGTATTAGCCAGTAACTAAGGGTCCTTTCCATGCAGTGGAGGGTTTGACAGTATTTGCCATCTGATAAAACAACAAATAGTAAACAAATTAGTTAGTGTTTGTCCCATCAGCTTCTTCCACCATTTAGTCATTCCCATAACTAAGAGAGTACAGTTTACAGCATGACAAGAATATAAGACTGTGAGAAACTAAGGTGACAGATGGGATGTAAAAATATGAATAAAATAGGCTAGTACCAGTTCCAGGTGGGCACCAAGGGCTGCAGAGGAGGAAAGATTATATTAGAGGCCCAGTGAACATCAGTGATGAGCTGGTTCTCAGTCTTTGTGATGGCATAAGGGGGTAAAAGCATACAAAGTATACAGCCTCCTAAAATCCAGCATAGCTTCTCTGGAGTGTACAAACAGTCCCAAGAAGGTTTCATATACTCCCAAATGACAGTCAATGTCAATACTGTGCTGAGGTGTATGAACACAGAACTGCACGGTACATAGCTAAGCACACAATATTCTTTTTAAAGGCAGTAAGTGCAATTGTTTCCATTGTTTCTGTGGCCTGTTGGGCTTTACACCTGGCATTACAGGCAAAGATGCAAAACATGTTAGAGGGAGAAAGTAAAAAAAAAAAAGGTAATATGATTTATGACAACAAAATGTAACCTTGAGCAAAATCATTGCAGTTTTTAGGAAGATTTTGCTACAGATGGAAACTTTTCTTTAAGGTATGATCCATTAAAACCGGAGGGGAGGAAGCAAGACATTGTTTCAGTGGATGTAAACATTAGTTTATCATGGGAAGAAAGTGTAATCTTGCAATAAAAGGGACCTCAGTTCATAATACTGGTGCCATCCCTTCCTCTTTGCATTGTCTTGGGCAAGCCATTTCACTTCTTCATCTCTGTGTTGTCAACATGAAATGAGGAGGACAATGTTTTTACACTTCATTCACAAGCAGGCTGGGTAGGATTAATTACTTAACCTCTGCACTACGTTTTGAACATGAAATGTGTTATATAAAGGCTAAGTAGTATTATTATGGTAATCAGTAATAAAAAGAGCTGTATTTTTTATATGAAGGCAGATGAGTAAATTTATTTAATCTTCATGATATTCAGAAGAAACAAAAAATATTTTCAAAACAAATAATGGCTATCCAATTAACCTAAAACTCCTTCAAGTCTCTTTGTAGTCTTGGAAATAACTTGAATAGCTTATTAATTAAGTATAAAAATATTAAGATAATTTTATTTGTAAACATTATTAAAACCATTCAGCTATTAACATAAAAGGAGTTTTAGTAGTTTTAGTCAATTAAAATAGGAAACCTGTGTATGCCTTTAACATTTAAGTGGGTTATTTCAGAATTACTTGAAAGAACTGATCAATATTTCATAGAGTTTCACCACTGTATGTAGTTGTTTAAGGCACTTTGATCAAATTGAATTATGGGTCTTTTATCTCACTGTGGCAGTCAACGTTTCCAATAGATAACTGTTGACAACAGTGATCCTGAGACTCTAATTATATTGTCCACAAAAAAAAAAAAAAAAGACAGCTTTTTGAATAACTGAAACAGTCACGACCCGACACTACAAAAATAGCCAGGTTTATGGACATCAAATGTAATGAAAGAACCTAGACACTGAGTCATTCTGCAAACAATAATAAAAATGTTAAGGGACCAAACAGCTGTCCAGTGCTATTTCACCAGGTTTTAAGTAGTTCATAAGACACAGAGATACAGCACCATTTAGACAGTTTTCAGACACCAAGGAAAGCGCAATCTACTATTGTATCTACCTCATCTGTATGTATGTCAAGGCTATCTGGATTTATAAGTACAATGTGTTAAAGTAGGCAGACTAAGTAGATGCAAAAGACTAAGTAAAACAAAATCTGCTGAAAGATTGGATTAATTTTAATTTTGTTGATGCCTATGTCAATCAAATATATGTTAGAGCATTTGTTTTCTCCTGAAACTCTCTTTGCTCTACTGAGAGTTGTTAAAGTTTAGTGTGCCAAATGAAATGCTCTTGTAGGAAATGAGAGTTAGAAAATGGTAGGAAAGAAAAAGAAGTATTACTAGCCAACAGTTATGATTGCTGAAGATCAAAAAGTTGAGGAAAAAGACGATTAAGTTTATGATATGAGTACCTTACTTGAAAGTAACTGTTGCTGAAGTAGAAATCAATTATGATAAAGAAATATTTGCTACTTTTAAAGCCTCTTTAGACAAACACAAAAGGACATTCCCTTTACATTTTTTGAAAAATATCTTTGAAGGTCTCTGATGTTTCAGGCAGACCCTGTATTGATCTATAAATTGGTAAGCTACATGTCACTCCTTTGCAGACTCTGACTCCAAGAGAAATTTTGGATTATTTAAATTTTAAAGAATTTCATCATATTACACACTTTTTATCTAGCTCTGGATACTAACTCTTCATTAAATGCCCCATCCCTGGAAACATTCCAGGTCAGATTGGATGAGGCTCTGAGTAACCTGGTCTCGTTGAAGATGTCCCTGCTCATTGCACGGGGTTGGACTAGATGACCTTTAAATGTCTCTTCCAACCCAAAGTATTCTATGATTCTATGATCCTATGATTCTATGATTATAAATATGTTTCTTTTTTCCCTCATTTCATTCACTAAGTGCCCACATGATTGTAGGACATGCATTTTGTTGGGTTTAAAAAGTATTGAAGAAAGATTTTTTTTTTTTAAAAAAGGGTTAATGCCAATATAAAAACCAAGATCAGACTGTAATTTGCTAAGTATACAAGAACAGTTTAGAAATTACATCTTTTGCGTGACTTCTGATAAGACGTTTCTATTATTATTTCTCAATTATATTCCCAAAATAATAACTATTGGGAAACAGTAAGGAGACCCCCGCCTAATCAACTGTGTCCCCAAAGCAAATGACTACATTCATAAATGCCAACAGTGAATAGGGTTTCAAAGTCTCCTCAGATGAAATAAGCAATGATAGAAGGCGGCCTTGAAAACAATAGCTAATAAGGTTTTAATTTATAATCATGCAGTGTTTCCTTCTCAATCCCTGCACTTCCTTTCTTCCATAAGTTACTACAAAAACTCTTCTTTTAATCCTTTTCTGCATAGCATAGCAGTCAAAAAGTAGGATTCAGTTGCACTGTGGTTTCTGGAAGTCTAAGTCAATATCCAGTCAATATCTCAGTCAAGATTGCACATATCAATCCCATGTAACTACATGCATTACTTATGATTGTCCTTATACTTATTAATGTAAAATGAACACTTCAGAGAAAAATTTTACACTGAGAACCACCCATCATCTCTATGGTTTTCCTTTTCAGTAAGCAATCAATTCAGTAATAGCTTAACAAGTCCATTAGGTAGCACATAGTCATCCTCATAGTTGTTAGCATTTACAAAATCAGGAGGACAGTTGTGTTGTACCTGGAGGAAAGTAAAATTCCAGAATTCAAGATCACTAACTCTGGGACCAGACAAACAAGGAAGAGTCAAGTGGAATCCTTTGGAAATTGCTAAGAAAAATGTGTATACCAACTGTAACAGCTATCATCCAGGGCATGGAACAGAATTGAGTCTCTGACTGTGGGATTAGATACATACGGTATGTCAAACAGCAACTGAAGGAAAAAAAAAGATAATAATGTGGTTTCATTATGCCACGTGTTGCAAAGAAGGATATTGCTTGCTTTCCTTTGCATTGTTTATGCTGAATTTTGCAATTAAGGGCTGTTACTTGCTGGCATAAACTGAAGCTATCTAGGAGCAGGATTTTAAATACTTAGGGAAGTGGCAAATCTCATTACTGGATTTTGGACCACACACAGAATCCCAGTCTATCCTTTTCAAGGTTAGAAAAGACATATCTAAGTGCATGTTTCACCATGACATATGGCTGGTAATATTTGAGTAAAAAGTCAATGCCTTTTTTACCTTAGTAACAAAAAAAAAGTTGTATTTATACAGAACGCAGTCACATCATTCCAGCAGAATGCATATACATACCACACTTACATTAGCCAGCTAATTCAGGAGTGCAGTTTTGGTTTTGGGGGTGATTCCTCTGATTGACTTGTGACAAGTGCATTTTCTTTCCTGTTTTATTATCATTGCAAATTATTTCTCAAGTAACTCGTGCAGATTTCATGAGAAAACCCAAACATACTATACAATTATGTAATTAGATGCTATATAATAATGAACATGCTGTGAAAAAAAATGAATCAAGGTCACAGAGAATAAATTTAGCTCTGACATTTCCTACTTTGTAGTGCTTGTTTTTACAGCTCTAGTATTCTATTAATAGCTTTGTTTGTATAAATGTGTAGATGTGGCATGCCACTATGGCATTTTGCTCTCACTTTCAAACTCCAGAAGGAAGAAAATTAAACTGAGAGACATGATTTCAACTACTTTAAAGGTAATGTGGGGCTCTACTGGAAAACATTGTTTCTGTTTAGCTGAAGATGCTTAAAATAATGAGAGGAAATTCAGTTCGTTTGACATCTACAAGTGAGCTATTTCTGCTCATGATTTGCAACACAGAAAGTTGTTGACTTCAGTACTCTGCTGGGATGATATCAGAAAAATCTGGGAAGCTGTCTATGGAACACAGATTCACCAATTAATTTTTATTTGAAGGAGGACCATAAAGAAAAATAGATTTTTAGATCCTGGCTGTATTTAGGCTTCTGTTATCTGCATATCTTACTGTTATAAGGCACAGAAACATAAATTTAGGACTTGAATAACTATTAAGAGAAAAGAATTGAATGGTTTGAGCACTGCAAACTCTTCTGGCTTTAGATGGCTGCTGACTGAAGTTTTGGTATGAGTCTCAAAATATAGCTAAATCACTCTGTAATTCTTCAACTATGTTGTGGTTTGTTGGTTTGTTTGTTTTAAATTCTGTGATTCATATAATGAAACAAGACCTATCAAATAAATTATTTTCAGTTTGGGAGTCAGAAATGTATGGATTGACCAGATACTATGAAGGACGTTATATTTATTTCACTACAAACCACCTTTGAAATAAGAATGTTTTCTCATGTCCTTTTTTCTTCAAAAAAGGTCCTTTTCTTGTCTTAAAGCCAGGTTTATGTCTCAGGTACTTTACATTCCAGAAGCAGCATTCTTATTTGTTTGACTCCCTTTCTTTGTATGCAAATGGAGTATATTTTAGCAATAGGTAGCATTCAGGTTTGCATCCTAATTGGTGACTTAGAACGCCCAGCATTACCCTTCAGCAAAGTCAGCCTTTCATATTGAAATTCTGGAGTGTTCAGAATGACTGAACATAGATGGAGAACTATTAATTATGTTTATTTTAAACTGTCCCAGAGTTTCAAAAATCCTCACCAGGGGAGGTGAGGAACAGAGCATTTATCTACTTGTATAGATGTGATTTTATATTAATGGTTTTAAATGTCTTACTTTGTAATATTAAAAAAGAGACTGTGTGACCTCTTAGAATTAAATTTTCTTTTTAAAATATTTTACATATTTACTGGTATTACTCTCTCTTTTTGGGTCATTGCAATTGGTTGTCTTTAAGCTGAGCAGGAAGAGTCTTTGCAAGTAGAATATTGACATATATGTACATATGTACATGTTTATGTGCATATACATACACACACACATAAAAATAAACAACAGTGTAAGGCAATTATGTATTGGCTAATACACACACAAGATCACTAGGATTTACGAAGCTGCTAGCGTGAGCAGCCATGGGCTCAACACCCCAGTAAGACATCTGAAGAGCCTTTTCTGGCCAGGCAGGCATCAGTCAGGTAGGAAGAAGTTCTCGGTGTTTGTAGCTTGCTGTCTTGCAAATCCTCTGACGCTGATACTTTTCTGCATTTTCCCTTTAGGGTTTTAAACCTATCCATTTCATTGGTTTTACACCTTGAATTTGTGAGGCACTAATAATCTTTATCTCTACAGTCCTGCTTCTGTCTACATTCCTTATCTTGTATGGCCTTGCTACTCAGACTTTCTCACTGTTCTTTCTTAAAATGTAGCAAATTCCTCTGATCTCTGAGCCACAGTATCGGTGCTAGGCCTCGGATCCTTGAAAGGCAATTGCAGAATTCCCTGTTTGGGGTAAGAAGAAACTACAGAATTATTTAGGAAGGAAATATTTATACAGGCATCCTAATCATAAAATTAATTTTAGTTAAATCAGTTAGCTTTATAAAAAAATATTAGAAGTTTCCATTAGAAATAAAATGTAGTAAGGACAGAACAAGCAAATGAGTCTTTCTCTTATAGTAAGAACTGTTAAAATAGTCCAATAATTTTTGAAGATTGCAGGAGGCAGCTACTGCTAAGTGGTTTACTAGACTTGGCACCAGACAAAAAAAGGCTAGCCTTGGCACACAAGACTTGATCAAATCCCATCATTCTTCACTTTCTATTTCTCTTGCGTCTGATCTTAAGTAGCAACATCTTGGAAAGCCGGCAAATATATGGCAGTAACAGATGTAGAACTGAAGCATGACAACGTTAGGGCCAATACATATGGAAATGTCTTTTCCTTCATATAAGTGTGCAAGTAAGCAACGTTGTTATTCTTAGCTTACAGATGGGGAAACTAAAAGCACAGAGACAGAATAACTTATCCAAACTTATACAGGAATTGAAGGACAGAAGCTGCAGGTAAGTTCATACTTTGAGTCTTAGTTCAGTATTCTGTCTGTGTGGCTTCAATGCACTCTTACTTGCACTTAAGGCCCCTATAGTACTCTAAAATATATGATAAAAATCTGATGCATACAAGTCAGACCACTGAGTAACTTCATATCATTATCCATTATAGGTTCTATTGTTTGAGATGATACTTCCTTCCTAAATTATTTCACTAAGGCTGTCTAAATCAAAAAAATATTATAAAATGGCATTTCAGTAGGGTTATTGGTGGTTAGGTATTTTTGGTGATGTTAGGTGTTTTTCTTTAACCATCTATAAAGTTCTTGGTCAAAAGGCAGGAGAAATTAGAAACGAAATCTTTGCCCTTCTTTCAGCTTTGGTACCAGATTAGAATGCATCCTTCACTTTGCTTGCTTGTGAAAGGAGGATCCAAATAAGGTATTTTCAAATTACTTGAAATCTGGACCAAAGTTATGGTGGTTTTCGGATGTGAATTAAAAACAGGTCTGCTTCAGTAGCTTCTGATATTTAATACCTGAATAATACTTTTTTTGATGAGAAGGGGAAAGAGGTCAGAGAGTTGAACATTAGATGTACGGGATAAGGAGCAAGGAGAGTGAAACTGATGTGATATCCTCTACAGGTTTCCTCATAATCTCCCCAAACCTCTTAAATGTGAGAAGAGACACTGTTCTGATATACGGTGCAGAAATAATTGCCTTCTGTGTTCTTCTAGCACATAATGTAAAATAAAAGGGTATCTAATATTTTATACTCTTCCACCACACATGTCATAGAAGGCCTTTAAAAGATTTGTGAAAGATCCTGTAATGTGATTTATTTTTTTGGCAGCAGTGGGGTCATTGAAAATACCCCAGACTGTCTTCTGAAGGTTAATTAATTTTATGCTAAGAAGCTAGCCTTTCAGAAGCAGCCAACTAGTGGAAATAGAAAAGTCTCTAACTAACAAACAGCAGAACTCATACTCAGCAGAGTTATATAAAGACACACAAACCTGCAGTCTTTATATTATCTCAGCATATAATTATTTTTCCATATCCTCCACTACCCTTGTTCTTCATAAAAAAAAAAAACAAAACACAAAACCTTTGTGCTGCTTCAAATTGGATCTTACTTTTTCTTAAACTGCTGCTAATACTAAAAGAATACTTCAGAATGTAGAATTAGTAGGAAGCTTCTTTCTTTGGAATTTCATATAAAATAATGAATATTAAACTCTTTATTTTCAAAAAACAGACTTTATCTGTGTTCTTAATTCCAAATGTTAAGAAGCAATATTCTAAAAAAAAATAAAAATCTATTTTTAAAGTAAATCTCAAGAGAAATGCAAAAATATTTTGCTGTCAATATCCAAAAAGGATATTAATACAATACACAGCATGGATTGTGTAGGACATGAATCACTAAAATTTGAGCTAAATATTTATTACAGTTGAGGTTTAAGGTTATGTCTTAAACTACAGCTTCACTCTGCTAAACATTTAAAATGTACATACTGAGGGATAGTTCTCTTTTAGCCTATAGTTTTAATAGGTGAGACAGATTGTGGGCAGGGTATGGGAGTAAAAGACCAAGAGAAATGAAATTACCTTCCCCCACGTCATGCAGTGCCCAGTGCTTGGTAGTACCGAGAGGTTCTGCCCCGGTCCCTGGAGAGGTTCAATTTACTCTCCTACACCTTGCATTATGTTTTCTCAAAGGAAAAAAAAAAAATAAAGTCTGAGAATGAAAAGATAGGCAAAGTAAGCAAGGAAACATCCTGTGGGCTTTCCAGAAGATATTAAAAATATTTTCTTAATGCTAAAATAGTACTTGTATTATTTTAGTGTACCAGTACACTGGTAGCGGTGTGGGAGGGTGTTTTGCCTTATTTTTAACCAGTTACCAGTGAGTAATTATAACTCAAAAAATGTAAAACAAGTTAATGAACTCCTTCATTTTATGCGCATCAGGAAATGAAAGAAAATCAGTAACATGAATAAAAAAATACAGAGCCTATGTAATAAATCTGAAGCTCAGTGCTCTGAAGAGGGTCAGCCAGGGTACGCTTAAGGTTAATGCTAACTGCTATTTCAGCTGTGTACATTCCTTCTCTAAACATTGACAGAACTGATTATTTTAACGTCAGATGGCGATTAGCAAAACCATTTAGGCTTCTGTAGGTTCCTTTAGTGCTGTAGATAACACTTTCGCTGCACAGACTCTCAGGGACAGAGAGTGGGTTAAAAAAAGAAACTAATTTATTGAGATCTTGCCATAGGATAATGCTCGCATGGGGAGTCTAACCTCCTGAACAGGATGGTCACTCACTGTTCAGTGATGCTGAGTGTCTCCATTGCCGACAGCAACATCTTTAGCTCAATCAGGTAAGACTCCTCAAACTGCTGTTTTCCTTATTTCTTATTCTCCAGTTGACTGAGGTCCTGTAAGACTGTCATCGTTTAGTCCCAGCCGGCAACTCAGCCCCACGCAGCCACTTGCTCACTCCCCCACGGTGGGACAGGGGAGAGAATCAGAAGAGTAAAAGTGAAGAAGTTCATGATTTTAGATAAAGACAGTTTAAGAGATAAAGCAAAAGCCGCACACACAAGCAAAGCAAAACAAGGAATTAATTTACTGCCCCCCATGGGCAGGCAGGTGTTCAGCCATCTCCAGGGAAGCTCCAGGGCTCCATCACACACAATGGTATCTTGGGAAGACAGACGTCATCACTCCAAACATCCCTCCACCCCTTCCTTCTTCTTCACCCCAGCTTTATATACTGAGCATGACGTCATATGGTATGGAATATCTCTTTGGCCAGCCTGGGTCAGCTGTCCTGGCTGTGTCCCCTCCCAGCTCCCCGTGCACCCCCAGCCTTCTCGCTGGCAGACCAGCATGAGAAGCTCGACTGTCCTTCACTGTTTAACAACAACCCAAAACATCAGCACATTATCAAGATTTTCTCATCCGAAATCCAAACCACAGCCTCACACTAGCTTCTATGAAGAAAATTAACTCTATTCTGGCTGAAACCAAGGCAAAGATACCCTAGCACATGCACCATCCATCTCTATTAATTTTCTTGCTTAAACACAAAATACCTCTTAAATATCTCAACTGTGTATGTGAGACTGTCCTCTGTAACCATTTCTGCATCTATGTGATTAATTTCTACTCTTTGTTGTGGTTAACCTTGGCTAGCTGCCACACACCCTCTCAGCTGCCCTCTCACCCCCTCTCCTCAACAGGAATGAGGGTAAGAAAACAAGGTGAAAACACTCATGTGTTGAGATAAAGATAGGGAGATCACTCACCAATTAATTGTCATGAGCAAAACAGACTTGACTTGTTTGGTGGTTTGACCCTGGCTGAATGCCAAGTGCCCACCAAAGCCACTCTATCACTCCCCTTCCAAGCTGGACAAGGGACAGAAAATATAACAAGAAGCTTCTGGGTCGAGATAAGGATGGGGAGAGATTTTTCACCAATTACCATCACAGGCAAACCAGACTCCACCCAGGAAAAATTAATTTAATTTTTCAGTAATCAAATGAGAGTTGGATAATGAGAAAATAAAAAACTAAATCTTCAAATACCTCCCCCCACCCTTCCCTTCTTCTCAGGTTTAACTTCACTCCTGAATTCTTTACCTCCTCCCCCTGAGCAGCACAGGGGAACAGGGAATGGGCGTTGTGGTCAGTTTATCACACATTGTCTCTGCCACCACCCAGGAAAAATTAATTTAATTTTTCAGTAATCAAATGAGAGTTGGATAATGAGAAAATAAAAAACTAAATCTTCAAATACCTCCCCCCCACCCTTCCCTTCTTCTCAGGTTTAACTTCACTCCTGAATTCTTTACCTCCTCCCCCTGAGCAGCACAGGGGAACAGGGAATGGGCGTTGTGGTCAGTTTATCACACATTGTCTCTGCCACTCCTTCCTCCTCAGGGGGAGGAGTCCTCACACTCTTCCCTGCTCCAGTGTGGGGTCCCTCCCACAGCAGACAGTCCTCCATGAACTTCTTCAATGTGCGTCCTTCCCATGTGCTGCAGTTCTTCATGAACTGCTCCAGCCTGGGTCCCTTCCACAGGGTGCAGTCCTTCAGGAACAGACTGCTCCAGCACGGGTCCCCCACAAGATCACAAGTCCTGCCAGCAAACCTGCTCCAGCATCGGCTCCTCTCTCCACAGGCCCCAGGCCCTGCCAGGAGCCTGCTCCAGCGCGGGCTTCCCACGGGGGACAGCCGGCCTCACCATGGTCTTCACCACAGGCTGCAGGGGAATCTTTGCTCTGGTGCGTGGAACACCTCCTCCCTGTCCTTCACTGACCGAAGAGTCTGTTGTTTCTCTCACACATTCTCACTCCTCTCTCCGTCTGCAATTGCTGTTGTGCAGTTTTTCCCCCCTTCTTAAATATGTTATCCCAGAGGCACTATCACCATCAGTGATTGGTTTGGCCTTGGCCAGCGGCTGGTCTGTCTTGGATCTGGCTGGCATTGGCTCTGTTGGACACAGGGGAAGCTTCTAGCAGCTTCGCACAGAAGCCACCCCCTGCTACCAACACCTTGCCAAGCAAACCCCATGCAGCTTCGAAAAAAATCATTTAATTTATTGCCAATTAGAGTAGTGTTGAATGGTGAGAAACAAAGACAAAAATTAAAACAACACTTTCCATCTGCCTCCCTTGTCCCAGGCTCAGCTTCAGTCCTCTACCTCACCTCTCCCCCACCCAGTGGTGCAGGGGGAAAGGAAATGGGAGTTGCTGTCAGTCCATAACAGCTCCTCTCTGCTGGTCCTTCTTTTTCACGCTTTTCCCCTGCTCCAGCATGAGTCCTTCCCACAGGCTGCAGTCCTTCACAATAAACCTGCTTCCACAAGGGCTCTCACAGGCTGCAACTTCCTTCAGGGCACATCCACCTGCTCCCGTGTGGGGTTGTCCACAGGCTGCGCTATTGATATCTGCTCCAGTGTGTTCTCTCCAGGGGCTGCAGGGGAATCCCTGCCGGGGTGCCTGGATCACCTCCTCCTCTCCCTCTCCCCTCGGGTCTCGCAGGGCTGTTCCTCACACTTTTCCCCTCACCCCTCACTGCTGGGCAGCATTTTCCCCTTCCTTCCACAGGCTATCCGCAAGGCGCTGCCATGGGCCTGAGCTGTGCCCTGCAGTGGGTCCACTGGAGCTGGCTAGAACCAGCTGTGTCCCCTCTCCTCACAGGTGATGAGCCTGCAGCAACTTGCTGCTAGCTACTGGACACCTGCCCCCAATATAAATGTCTTATCTATGTACAATTTGATCATTTCTACAACAGGAATAGTCTAGGACTCTCCAGATCATTCCATCAAGGATGTTGACCAGCACATCAAAGGTGCTGGGAGTTCAAGCAATCGTGCAGTTTGAAGTTCGTCCTATCAAACCAGGCTGTTAACTCAGCTGTTCAGACTAGCCAAGCAGTTGCTTGTTCACTAAGGGAGTTAATCATACCATAAGCGCAGTGGGAGTGCACACAGGCCCTAAAAGCCATCTAAACTACAATTATAAAAGCACCTAGCTATGCTAAGGCTCATGGAGGACAGGGAGGTGATTTGAGACAGCCAACACAGCTTCACCAAGGGCTTGCCTTAGCAACCTAGTGGCCTTCTACGATGGAGTAACCATACCAGTGGATAAGGGAAGAGCTATGGATGTTGTCTATCTGGACTTCTGTAAGGCCTTTGACACGGTCCTCCACAACATCTTTCTCTATCAATTGGAGAGTTAAGGATTTGATGGGTGGACTGTTGGGTGGATGAGGAATTGGTTGGATGGTCACATCCAGAGGGTAGTGGTCAACGGCTCAATGTCCAGAGGGAGACTGGTGATGATTGGTGTCCCTCAAGGGTCCATAGTGGGACCAGTACTGTTTAATATCATCATCAATCATTGCCCAGAGAGGTGATGGAGTCACCATCACTGGAAGTATTCAAAAAATGTGTGGACATGGCACTTCAGGACATGGTTTAGTGAGCATGGTAGTGTTGGGTTGATGGTTGGACTTGGTGACCCTAAAGGTCTTTTCCAACCTTAATGATACTGTGATTCTGTGATCAATGACATAGACAGTGGGATCAAGCGTGCCCTCAGCAAGTTTGCAGATGACACCAAGCTTGGTGGTGCGGTTGATATGCCTGCGGTGTGGGATGCCATCCAGAGGGACCTGGACAAGCTCAAGAAGTGGGCCAGTGTGAACATCATGAGGTTCAACAAGGCCAAGTGCAGGATCCTGCACCTGGATCACAGCAAACCCTGGTATCAATTCAGGCTGGGGGATGAAGGGATTGAGAACAGCCCTGCTGAGAACAACTTAGGGGTACTAGTGAGTGAAAAGATGGACATGAGCCGGCCATGTGTGCCCGTAGCCGAGAAGGCCAACTGTCTCCTGGGCTGCATCCAAAGAAGCGTGGCCAGCAGGCTGAAGGAGGTGATTCTGCCCCTCAACTCTGCTCTGCTGAGACCCTACCTGGAGTCCTGCGTCCAACTCTGGAGCCCTCAGCACAGGAAAGACATGGACCTGTTGGAGCAAGTCCAGAGGAGGGCCACAAAAATGATCAGCGAGATGGATCAGCTCTCCTGTGGGACAGGCTGAGAGAGTTGGAGTTGTTCAGCTTGAAGAAGAGAAGGCTCCAGGGAGACCTTACTGCAGAATTTCAGTACTTAAAGGTGGCTTATAAGAAAGACAAGGAGAGACTTTTTAGCAGGGCCTGTAGCAATAGGACAAGGGGTAATGGTTTTAAACTGAAAGAGGGTAGATTTAGACTAGATAGAAGGAAGAAATTTTTCACACTGAGGGTAGTGAAACACTGGAATAAGCTGCCCAGAGAGGTGGTAGGTGCCCCATCCCTGGAAACATTCAAGGTCAGGTTGGACAGGGTTCTCAACAACCTGATCTGGTTGAAAATATTTCTGCTCATTACAGGGGGGTTTGACTAGATGACCTTTAAAGGTCCCTTCCAACCCAAAGATTCTATAATTTTATGATTCTGTAACTCTAGAAGAACCTAGAGTCTTATCCTTATATATATGGATACATATATCCTATATATATGTAGAGCTCTTGTCACGCTCTACATCCTCACTGAGAGCAAGATTCACAATTCCATGTCTAATGCTACCTCCCTACATGAGGTGGGAAGCCTTCCAGCAGGGCAGTGCACCTCAACCTCTCCGGTACGTCTCCAGTTCTCCATGGCAGCTTTCTTGTCAGGCTGAGGGAATTGCCAGAAGGCTTGCTATCAGTGCACGCTGGCATGCCATGACAGTTGATGAAAGCAGTCCTGAGTCAAGCTCATTTTCTTAGCTAGCTGTGGAGAAGATTGGCTGCTTCAAGGTCTGTTCCCATTTTAGTTACTCAGATGGGTGCCTTCAAGTCTGTTGTACAGAGCTGGTTGCAAGACTTTTAATGTAATTATTCAGTTTAAGAATCTTTCAACAGATACTGTTATCTGAGTCCTCTCATCATGTCTATCTCATATCAAATTATTTAGGACTTGACTTTTAAGTTCTGTAGCACTTCCATTTTATATTGAAATCATTAGAGTATGAAGACAGCTATATGTCTTGATTTGGATGTAATAGTAGAAATTTAAACGGTGATTCACTGATTTAAGTATTTAAAACAGGCAACCTCTATTTCACCTAAATTAACTATGATTTTCCTGTAGGAAGCATTTAGTTACTTATTCCACAGCTTAATTAGCTATCTCCCAGATAATATTCCTTTTTTACCTCAGCCAAATTAATCTTGAACTTTTTGTTCCTAGTAGTTTCAATTTGGACTCTATCTTTAATCTCCTCTAAGTTAAGACAAAGGCCATACCTCCCAAGGCCATACCTCCCCAGAAGAAAGCTGTTTGAATTTGTTTGTCCAGTCTCACAAAAAAGTTAGGCATTCTTAGGCAGAAATTTGTATATATCATGATTATTATCAACAATTGTCAAGATTAAATCTTGGAAAAAATTTAAAGGTCTTCTTTGGGGAGGAGTAGGTTGTAATTTACTTTTATACAGCTGGTTTAAATTCTTAAGAATTACTTTAAGCATGCACTGTGGTGTTTCTGGATTGTGTATTCTTGCCTGTCCTCTGTCCTTTGCTTTGCACAGCAGCATAAGTCAGTATTTTTAGGGACAGACATCTCACAGTCCATCCTGATCCTGTCCTTGCTGTTGTTGAGGAAAATTCCAGTTTGTTGACAGCAGCTAAGGATTGTTTGTCAGAGAAGGGTTTTCCAATCTGGGCAAGAGCTGTCACGTATGGGATAACTTTGTTCTCAGAGACAGACAATATCTTGTTGCAGAACTTCCTGGGGTATAGGAATTTTTTCACTGTTTCCATAATGATGGGGAACACAACTAGTATCCTGTCTTTGATTATGTCAGAGATCATAGAATTGAAGAATGGTTTGGGATGGAAGGGACCTTTAAAGGTCATCTAGTCCAACCCCCCTGCAGTGTGCAGGGACATCTACAACTAGATCAGGTTGCTCAGAGCCCCGTCCAACCTGACCTGGAATGTTTCCAGGGATGGGGCACCTACCACCTCTCTAGGTAACTTATTCCAGTGTTTCACCACCCCCATTATAGAAAATTTCTTCCTTATACCTAGTCTAAATCTACCCTGTTTTAGTTTAAAACCATTACCCCTTGTCCTATTGCTACAGGCCCTGCTAAAAAGTCTCTCCCCATCTTTCTTATAAGCCCCCTGGAAGTACTGGAAAGCTGCAGTAAGGTCTCCCTGGAGCCTTCTCTTCTCCAGGCTGAACAACCCCAACTCTCTCAGCCTGTCCTCATAGGAGAGGTGATCCATGCCTCTGATCATTTTGGTGGCCCTCCTCTGGACCCGCTCCAACAGGTCCATGTCTTTCCCGTGCTGAGGGCTCCAGAGCTGGATGCAGGACTTTGATAGATATGTGTTTAAAGCTGAGTACATGCTCCAGTGGCTGAAATTATATTAGCTGGAATTAAATAAAACAAAAAACTATGTGATTCACATACTTCTGTCCAAAGTTATCATTGGCTCTGGAAGTTTCTTTACTGGCACAGAACAAAAATGGTGAGTTCTTACTGTATTTCCTGCTCTTCTGTTACTTTTATAAGGAGATGATTCTTCAACAGAAAAAGATCAATGTATTTCTACAGAATTAAAAAAAATAGCAAGATATGCAGTGTAAAAAAATAAAGTACTCTGAACTCTGTATTCAGACAGCAAGTGGTTTCTCTCAGTGTGTTATCTCTGAGATGTCATTAAAATATAACAGACTCAGCAAAAAACATTTTCTAGGCATATGCTTTAGAATAACCAGAAGGAGAGATAATATTTTTTTCTTTTTTTTTAATATAGATGTGTATGTTTGACAAACTTCAAGACAATTTCCCAGGAAAGAGTCCAGAAAACCAAAGTATAAATATTTCTGGGAACTTTGTTAAACTTTTGAAAAACGCAGCAGAGACCTCCTGGATTTGGTATATATGACTGTGTCCTGGTTTCAGCCACAATAGAGTTGGTTTTCTTCACTGAAGCTGGTGTGAGGCTGTGTTTTGGATTTGGGATGAGAAACTGTTGATAACGTGCTGATGTTTTGAGCTGTTGCTGAGCAGTGAGGGACAGTCCAGCTTCTCGTGCTGGCCTGCTAGCAAGGAGGCTGGGGGTGCACGGGAAGCTGGGAGGGGACACGGCCAGGACAGCTGACCCAGGCTGGCCAAAGGGACATTCCCTACATACGACGTCATGCCCAGTACATAAACTGGAGTTGGCCGGGGGGCGGAAATCGCTGCTCGGGGACGGGCTGTCGATCACTGGGTGGTGAGCAATTGCTGTATTGGGCATCACTTGTTCTTGTACATTCCTTTGTTGGTATTATTGTTGTTGTTATCGTTGTTGTTTCCTTCTCTCTTGCTGTCCTATTAAACTGTTTTTATCTCAACCCACGAGTTTTTTCCCAATTCTCTCCCCCGTTCCACTGGGGAAGGGGGAGTGAGCGAGCGGCTGTGTGATGCTTAGTTGCTGGCTGGGGCTAAACCACGACAGACTGTAAAAAGAAACAATAAGGTTGGAGGATCTAAAGGCAGACACTGATGTTTAGGTTTCCATTCTTCATCACTGGGATTTAAATGATTGAGTATAGGAATACTTGCCTCATAGTTCTTAGTTTTGTGATACTAATGGCATAGCTGGAATCTTGCAAAAATGAATAAGAAAGACTAGCAACTTCCTTTTCTGTTATTCATGAAATTTTCAAGGTTCAGAAGCTTAGGCCAAGCCTGGCCAAAATCCAAATAGGTACAAAATGCTACTAATCCAGTTGTACAAGTAACTGAAATGCATCTAATAATTTGTGTTTGAACCTCCTGCGATGTTAGAGGTTTTGATGTTTTGTTTTCAGTCAGTTATATTATATACCTGTGAAAGCATCCGAATGCAATTCATTAAAATGAATCCTCAAGTTAGTCTAGATTTTCTCCACTGCATCTACACAGTTTTATGCAAGGTCAGCCCAATGATTTCTATTGGATAAGTAGAATGACAAGGAAACTTGGGATTATTTTTTTACCCATCCTTAAGCTTTTTTAGAGGTGGCATGAAGGAAAGACTCCACGAAGAGCCTGTATCCCTCCGTACTCACCAGGGTGCATCAATTTCAAGTTTAAATTCTAACTTAGTGCAAAGCTAAGGGATTATAGCACAAATGCTGGTATCTGAAAACAAGAATCCAAGGCGTGGATCTATGGCTAGAAGCTCATGCCCACTATTACATCAAGGGTAATGCTTATTTCATTTGCACCAAGGGTAAGAAATTCTAATGTAATACTAAGGTAAGACAGCACTAAGACTAGTGCTGAAGGCCAACACAATGTCTAGGTTCACTGCAAGTACCTTTTAAATATAAAAGAGCCACAACTAACGCAAGGCCATTTCTTGAATCCTCTGCAAGGATAAGTTTTGTTCACAGTGCAAAGAAGGGCTGCTTTACATACTTCAAATATTTAACAATCCATGCCAGCATGCTTGTTAACATGGTTTTGACTCTGCTGACTAACTAGTATTGTGCATGATAATCCATTGTGAAGAATAGGGTGACAACTGTTCATAAGGACAAGTATGAGGAAGAGAGAACTTAAAGAGTGTGAAAAAGCAGTGCCTACAATTAACATAGAGAGGGAACAGAAATGAAAATACATTTTCAGATTCCTTGTGTTTTCAAGTTCACAGCTCCTTGCTCTCCCAATTTTCACCATTACAAATATAATGAGAAATGGTGGAAGGCACAATGAATGCAAGCTTACCATGTTGCTAGCCTGTAGGCTTCATTCACCCAAGCTGTCAAATAGGCTGACACATTCTCCAGCACAAGATCTATCCTTCTGTTTAAGGTGAGCATATGCAAATTATTGCTATACAAATTATTTCCTGAAATAATTTGCATAAATTCCAGACAGGGAGGTGTGTAAAATGTGGTAGTTATATAAGACAACTAACTTCTAAACAGATTAATTTGACTTAAATATGTTTCTCATTTCTATGTCCTGTTCCATAAGTTATTTAAGCATACATAGGATTTTCAGTCTTGTAATTATAAAAACAAATCTGTTTTATTCCAGTTCTTACTGTCACCAAAACTAAAAACTTGCTATTCCTTGTGTGAAGATTCACTACAGAAGCAGATCAAAACTCTGTAGGGGTCAGTGGGGCTCTGGGAAAACAAGATGCCTTTTCCTGCCCACTCTATTCAGCCTGCACTTATATCCACTCCTTCAACACTCACTACTGCTGTTCACTCAGCAGATCCAAAAGAAACAAGCTAGCTGCTAAGAGTCCATTGCATCTTTACATGTATGCATTTATCAATATAATGAATACCAATACACTTAACTCATAGATGCGTACACAATGATAATTCAAAAAATCTTGAAATACTTACTGCTATTAACATTATCCTCTCTTTTCCTCCTTTCAGAACGCACAAGAACAGCAGTTAAAGAGCTCAGGATTTGTCCGGATTTTACCTCTCTTTTTGAGGCAGGAATGAACTAGAAAGGGGAAATTACTTTTTTTTTTTCCCTCTTCCTTAACGAAGAATTTCGGAAAGACATTGTTTACATTTTTTTTCAGTGACTATAAGAAATGTGTTGCCTTAAAATGATACAAAACTCTGAGGCCAGATCCTGTCACCTTGGAGTATTAGTAGCTAGTGAAATAGGTTGTAGAGCATTTGTGTTAGGTTTCCTTCACTAAAGCCGTTTTGTGGTTTGATTCATTTAGGAAAAAAGTGACAGAACAGGGTAAAGTAGATCAGAAATGAACTGCCCTGTTAGAGTAAAGCAGAGAGATGTGAAGAGCACCTGTTCACTCTCTGGTTAGTACAAGCCAATGCTTCAAATCGCCCTGTTGACCAAGTAACTATAATTACTTCCCGAGTAAGGGATACGTACAAAAAATGTTTTGCAGGACAGAGACATCATAGTTTCAAAAAGAGGATTGATATGCTGAGCTTCATTTTAGTCTGTTATTTTAGTTTTTAAAAAGTTTGATAAATGTTGATAAATTTATATTAACCTTTTTTCAGCTGAAGCTCTTGAAAGATCCATGTTACCTATTGCTGTGAATCATATTGCTGTGAATTCATGTTAACGAACAGCTGTGGCATAATGGCACATTATTAACCTGCTACAAGCTACCAAATGCTCTCACAATGGCAGCTTTTCAGTTTCCAATGTCCTTGAGCATCTAAAGTTCTGAACAGATGCGACTACATCCAAACTGCTGTACTAAGTAATGTGCAAGTGCCATAAATATTTTGAGGTTTTAAAATATTGTCCCTAAATTCAAAAAATGACAAAATGAATACTGCTTGGCACCACTCCAATGACATAAGTATGGCTTCAAGAGAGAAATTTGGTTAATGGCTGAGTCAAAGATGGCAAGACAATGGCACAAAGCCTTGCTGCTGTTTAAAAGGTTTAAATAACTCTCTTCTGAGGCTGGATAAAAAGGTGAGTTTAGACAATGGGATTAAAACCTGCCTGACATGATCCCATTACGGTAGAAAACTTACCGTTAAGTTTGGGGTTGGTTCTGAGCTTTTTTAGTCCACCATTAAAGAAGTGGAACTGCAGTGTCTTCAGTAGTATTAGTACTGATTTATGCTAGTATAAATGAGAGAAGAATTTACCCATATGTCTTCCTGAATGCCTGTAATAAATCCTGCAGGCTATTGGTGTTATATAAATAATATGTTATCTTAAGGATAAATTGCCACACAGAGGGTTACATATAAATATTGTCAGAAATTGGGTTTATAAGGAGATTTTTATGGCAGAGATTACAAATAATATCACCAAGTGTAATATTTTCACTAAATATTCAGGAACAGGATGAAATGGCAAAAATTCCATTTCTATCACAAAGGCAAGAGAATTCGGGTTTCAAATGAAATTACTAAGCACTCTGTGGCAAGAAGGAAAAAATTTATTTCCAAGCTGTGATTTCTGTATATATCTTACTACCTACCTTTTGTTCTTTATCTTGTAATATTTGGTTTGCCAAGGGGAACCTCCATCCTTTATTGGATGGCAGGGGGGGAACATTGCCACCAAGGATGAGGAAAAGGTTGAGGGACTTAATGCCTTCTTTGCCTCAGCCCTTAATAGCCAGACCAGGTATCCGCAGGGTACTCAGCCCCCCGAGCTGGAAGACAGGGATGGAGAGCAGAATAAACCCCCATAATCCAAGAGGAAGTAGTTAACAAAGTGCTACACCACCTGGACACTCACAAGTCTATGGGGCCAGATGGGATCCACCCAAGAGTGCTGAGGAGCTTGCCAAGCCACTCTCCATCATTTCTCAGCAGTCCTGGTTAACAGGGGAGGTCCCAGATGACTGGAGGCTTGCCAGTGTGACACCCATCTACAAGAAAGCCCAGAAGGAGGGTCCTGGGAACTACAGGCCTCTCAGCCTGACCTTGGTACCAGGGAAGATTATGGAGCAGTTCATCTTGAGGGTTCTCACAGAGCATGTGCAGGACAACCAAGGGATCAGGCCCAGCCAGCATGGGTTCATGAAAGGCAGGTCCTGCTTGACCAACCTGATCTCCTTCTATGACCAGGTA
>NW_010524045.1:0-208 GCF_000687285.1 Phaethon lepturus
CCTCCCGGATCAGACAGAGACACCTCCAGAATAGATACAGTGGCCTTCCCATAAGAGAGACTTTGTTCTGGGAGCTAGAGAGTCACCGACGATCCCAGGATTCCTGCCACACCATGGAGACGCACCTGCAAAACATGGAGAGTTGCGTTCAGGTCATAGAGACGCTGTTCGGGCGGCTAGAGAATGCGCTCCGATCCCAGAAGTCATC
>NW_010524045.1:335-912 GCF_000687285.1 Phaethon lepturus
TTCCGGGACAGCTAGAGTGGCGTTGCAGTCCTAGACAGGGTCCTTGCGCAGTTAGAGAGTCACCTCCAATCTGGAAGTCCTCCCAGATCACAAATACATACCTGCTGAATGGTTTGCCTGGCATTCCCGTCATAGATGTGGTTTTCCCACAACTACAAGGTTGTCTCCTATCCCAGAAATCATCCTGGATCATGCCGACATACCTTTGGAATGGCTAGAGTAGTCTTCTGGACCTTAGAGACTGTTTTCCCATAGTGGGAGAGTCGCATTCAACCCCAGAAGTCCTCCCAGATCATGGAGACATAGCTGCAGGACCGTAGACTGGCATTCCAGTCGTACAGACAGTTTTCCCGTGGCTATATAATCGCCTCCAAGCCCAGAAGTCCTCATGCATCATGGAGGTATACTTCCAGGACAGCCAGAGTGGCTTTCTGGTCATAGAGAAGGCGCTGCAGTGGTTAGAGAGTCCACTCCAAGCCAGGAAGTCCTCTCTGATCACAGAGAAGTACCGAAAGGGTTTGGGAGGCCAAGAAAGGGTGGAAGGCAGTGATGCAGGTAGAGGCCAGATAAAGAGTGG
>NW_010524046.1:0-32000 GCF_000687285.1 Phaethon lepturus
ATTTATATGTATATATTTATATTATATAAAGTTTACTTACGTACTTTCATCAACCATATCAGGTCTACTTTTTTTTTTTTTGCCCATTGACAACAGAAGAGCAAGAATGCAACACTTGGTTCTGTATCACTTTTCTCCTTTTTTCAATAGACTAAGTTTTTATTAAGCATGTAAAATTGTCAAGGGATTTGGTGTAAAAGGTAGCTTTACTCATATTCAGCAAGCAGCACGTTTTCAAGGCGGTCTGGATATAAGAACTAACCCGATGGTAAGCTTCTATCGAGTAGATAAGTAAAACCAGTATCGATTGCGCTAACTTGAATTATTTTATTTAGTAACAGCAAGCCTTTAAGCTCACACAACTCCGTTAAATGGTCTAGGTAAAAACTGACAGTGTTATTTGTTGCTTCTGTAAGTGCCTTTGTAACTTTGTTTAAAACTACAGTTACTCGGAGGGTCAACATGTCCTAGACTATTGTGCTGATGCCACTGTGTTTAGGCTTAGTGCTAGCTGAAGTGGAGGGAGGTGGCGGCGGTCCATGGTGATGCTGAGAGTGTTGGGGATGAGCAGAGTGCCCGGGGTGCGGAGGGGGCAGTGGCGGATGAGGAGAGTGGGTGTGCTGTGCGTGGGGGTGCTGCATGTAAGGAGTATGCTGGGAGTGTGCCGCGTGCTGGGAATGCGACACGTGTTGGTGGTACTGGTGCGGGTGCTGGATATGCTGGGGAGGGTGATAGTGGTGGTGGTGGTGGTAGGGCGGTGGGTTCTGCTGCATGTGACAGTACTGCGAATGGTGAGAGTGCACTTGTGCCTGCGTCTGCCCCTCAGCCGGCCCTGCGTGATGCACGGCGGGAGGATGCTGTGAGTGCTGCTGATGTGGGATTACTGGAGGGTGCGGAGGTTGCTGTGATGAGCCAGATGGTGGATGGCCTTGGGAAGGTGGCTTTCCCCTTTTACTACCAAATAAGGAACCTAGCAGTGAGGAGGAGTTAGGCATAGTCTGGTGAGGGCGAGATGGACACTCTCGGGTTGATGTAGCTCTTCGGCGCATGTGAGGACTGCTAATGATGGACCCCTAAAAAGAAATTAATAGAAATAAAAATTAAAAAAAAAATCTTAAAATGTTTAAAAGAAAAAGTTCACACTGACCCACAAACTCCTCCTTCAGTGTTCACATGGGTGCACTGTGTTAAAAGTTCTAGGAAAAATTTTATTTCCACCTTCTCTAAGTTGCCAATGAGGCATTCATGCCCTTCTTGGGATATTTTAAGCATGAAATGTTTTTCTCTCCATACTTTAATAGCGAAAGCTATGACTTTAAACAAGAAAAATGTCACCTAACATGACGTAAGACCTAACAGTGTGTTTTTAAAGGAAAAATACATTTTAAAATACTGTAAAAATTACCATACTCGCTTTTTTACAACAAAAAATAAAACTACATTAAATTCAACCTAAGTAGTTAAAACACACAGCAGCAAATATTACAGTTACAATTCAGATTTCAAGACAGTGTTTTAAACTTCTTTTTTATAGTAGTTTTCCACTACTATATGCCACAGTGCTGCTTCTCAAGCCTACCTCTGAACTGTGTGTTATGGAACCATACTGGTTTTGCCACTAAGATTTCTATGTGATTGGGTTCTTCTGACCTGCGGTCCATCGTTCTCTATTATTTAGCCTGGAATGGTGTATTTATTTTCTGGAAGCTTTGGGTTTGAATTTTTTAAAAAGAGTTATGGGACACAACAGTACTTAAGCAAAGTGTGCTAGATTTAAACTGCAATCTACTACCTAAAGCAAACACAAAAAACAAAAAAAGAGAAAAAAAAAGAAAAAATCTGCCAGCTGAATTCAGACATGAACAGTATATATATAAATGGTTTGAAGATGAATGAAATCTCATGAAATCCACATTGAATTCACCTATCTTAATAACTTTTTCTTCCCATGCCCTATCTGTGCAATTCCATGGTGTCATGACTGCATACATTTAGCAATTTAACTCGAAAATAAGCAATGGGAATGGTTGAGCATGAAAGTCAATAGTTGTAGCTAAATATCAAACAGCAAGAACAGTGTACTTTGTAACAAAGAGCAAGTGGGCTTTTAAGCTGGGACCAGACTGAAATGGTGGCAAAAGGACACATCATATTCATTTAACCATGCTTGCAGGAACAAAGGGAACAAGGTTAGCTCAAACCAAAAATGGCATTGGTCTAAAACAAGCTGTCAGTGCTTTTTAAGCTGGAAGAATACGGAGTGAGTAGCCTAGGCATGCATTTTATTTGAGGCAGGCAGGTTATATGTTAGAAGAAAAAAGAGCAAAAAAATATGTATATAAAAGAAAGGTTTGAAATGCACATCATCACATCCAGCTAGACATCAGTAACTTCCTACTTACTTCCATATTGCTGTCTAGCGATCCTGCACTGCTGCGTCGCCCACGCTTGCCTGCCCAGGACATGCAACACCATAGATTAGAGACCGAGACAAGACCCGCCTGAAAAACAGCTGCTTTCCCTGAACCACTAGAGGGGTCTCTAAATGCAACTAGAGGGGCTGCAGGGGGGTTAACATTGCGCTGGACTGGTACAGCAGCTACTAAGGCAGAAACTTAGATTTTTTTAAGGCCATTAATTATCTAAGTTTCTGTACCTGACTAGTTTTTAAGAGGTATTGTTGTGAATCAACTATCATTAGCGGGGTGTGATTTTTTTAAAATTTGTATAACTCTGAAAGTACATGTATTTTAGCGTCTACATTTAGTAGTATGGTTATGATGTTGACCAGCAACAATTTTAAATTGTTAGATCTCCTGGAATCTTATGGTCTACGAAGTTTCTTTCTTTAAAGACTGGTAGCATGGATATATATTTGTGGGGTGGTATCAATTTAAATTAAAAAATTAATATTGGCATATTCTGAACTTCAGTGGGGGGGATTGGTGAGGGGCATTGGTTTCATCATTTCATTTTCAGTTTTGAACCTCAGTGGATTTCATATTATCTTCTTTCATGAGGCTTAAAAGAACTAAACTTAATTTTTGACCAATAAATCTGGAATCTGTCTTGACATTATGGCTAGATTTTGTTTGTTTAGCTGTGCAGTGCTTTATCTTAAAATATGATGGATTTGTTCTCCAGCATTCTCAAATTGCCAAAGACATTTGCCTAAAATATACACAAAAACCAGATTGTTTGCCTAAAGAGCCAGACTACCTCAGTGGTTGTATACAGGACACAGGATCCTAGATCTTCTCTCTCATTTCACAGGATAGAAAATAGCATATGGCTGCAGTGGAAATAGGTTGGTTTTGTTTTTTTTTTTTTTTTTAAAGATAGTTTGTTGAGCATTGCTTTGCAAAGTTTCAAAAATACTTTACTGGCAGGGTGTATAAAGCTGACCTTTGAAGAGCGGGCAGGTTCTCAAAGCTTCACTAAAATCTGCATGTTTCTAGAAACCTAAGTTTTGTCAATGCTTTCTCCTTGCTTTCCTGCACAACGCCAAATACCAAAGACAATCTCCACCCTGCACTGGTACATGGATGCCTTCAGAATATTCTACTCTAACAGGTGGTTTTGAGGAGGAATGTGAAGATTTCATCACTGAAGCTACATACCCTCATCTTTAGAAGCCCAAAAGGCACATGCTAAAAAGAACTTTGGGACTGGCTGGTAAGTGGGACACAACAGTGATTCCTGGGAGGTTCACCCTTACTTCTTAACATACCCTCTTATAGCCTTGTAAGATCAGTATGATCTAAAAATACCATCTGCTGGACCTGGTTGGTCACGGGATGCTGCCCTGCAACACAAGTTTCTCTTAAGAGGTACAGTCCTCCCCTCTCTCTCATTACCACCAAGAGTTACTCCCCAGTACAAACCCCTCTACACTGACATTAAATTGAGGGGAAGGAGTTGGTGGTCAAGGGGTGTTGTGTGACTTACTCAATTTCTTGGAATTTTCAACAATTACCCTAGACAGGCTCTTTGTCAAAAACTTGGTGGCTCATCTCTTGCTGCAGTTTTAGCTTTATCAAAACCATAACTCTGCTATCTAAGAAAAACTGGCTTTCATAATCCCTTATTTTTACTTCTAGTCAGGTTTTGGTATTTTTCTGCTCTGCTAAGGGGATTAATACTGATTAACACTCAAATCACTCTTGCTTGCTGATGCAAAAACACTGAAAAAAAGATAGTAAGCAGTCTCTTAACGTAGCAGTCAATATTGCAAGTAAGACTGACAGCTGCCACAAATCATTAAATGTGGTCAAAAACGAAGGAAAACAGGAAAATCTAATGCCTTCTGCATATGGCAGAAGTCAAAGTCTCTACTAAAATAACCATAAACACGGTATATACACACAGTATATATGGACAGAAAGAGACAGATGGATTTTTGCTTAGAATAACTTCAGGGCAAAGTAGTACTAGCAAAGCCAAGAAGAAACAGAAAATCCTACTAAAAATGCCTGCAATTTCCCTCAGATAGGCACTATCACAATAAAGATTACTTTATTTATTTTCTTAAAGGCAAATTGAACCCAATTCTGTATTGGCCTACAGTGGGATATGAAAGCTATTAAGTAAATCCTCTAGAGCATTCCCCCTGACAATGTGTGTTTGTACAAGACTGTTCTCTGGTCTTTGAGATGGCATCCCATCTCAAAAATGTCTCCTTATTGCTCTCAACTAGAATTGTATGTATGCACAACTCTGGACTCACATAGTAATCAACAGCTCCGATATAAAGCAAGGTGGTGTTTATCAAATCTGAAGACTTGTTTTGCTTAGTATATTCTGATCTCCTGGAAATTTTTAAGGATGTTACTTAAGAGTAGCTTTTAAATTTAATCTTTTCTGATTCATTCCAAAAATTCATTGATATTAGATATGAATATGCTTTCTAAGAAGTATCTTTAACTTAAGGACATGTTCCATATATGTACATGCATTATATGGGATTAAAAATATTTCAAATTTATGGTGGAAATATTGAGTGATCAGAAGATTTTTACAAACTTAAATGTTCCAAAAGAAAAGTTTCATTAATGGAAATCCATTCTACCTTGCAGAAATTGATCTCGTAGATGTGCAGTTCATACAGTAAATGTAAGTATTTCTCGCTGCTACCCTCTATTTCTTGAAACTGTTTTATGCCAGTGAGATATCTAAACGATGAATAATGGTCTGGCTTTGTATGTCTTGGGGAAAAAAAGGTTGGAAAAAAAGTTCTAAATTAAGCTTTTGGTAACACAAAGTAATGTAGCAGCTCTTATAATGATTAAGTCGTTATACTAGCCTCCAAAGGCTGTGAAATTGATATGCCCAGCAGCAGCAGAACCTGTAACCATCTTGCTACTGGGCTTATAGGTACTACCCAACCTGACTTGCTCAAAATTACCTAAACAATACGCTCGGAATCATTAATTCCGAGACATCATTTTCCAGGGTAAAAAGGTTCTTTCTAACCCCATTTTCATCTAGTTTTCGGGGCGAAAGTCTTAAGATCATACACCAATTGTGAAAATAGTTTCTTGGCATCTTCAAACAGGTTATTCTCAGGAGATGAGAAAACAGCACAACCACACCTTGCCTTGCTGAGCTCCTCCTTCACGGGAAAAGCAAACAGTGTCTCTTCCATAATACAGAAAAGTTGTTGGTACAAAGGTGCCTATATACTGTGTGGGGTGTACACAAACATACTTGTAAAATGATTTGGTATTAACATACACGTGTCACAAAAGACTTGATTCATACAAGTCTGATTTATTTAAAAAAACCCAGTGAATTCTATCATGCCTGTTACTGTTGCTATTCCATAGAAGAATAGGAAATATGACAACAGTGACAAGGGAAGAAACAGGAAAAATCTCTCGCTGCTTGGAAAGCTCTTCCAATAAGGGAGAAAAAGACTGCTAGTACCTCTGTCCTATATAATGCAGCAAAATCCATAGGAGAAGGAGGAGAACATAACCTACTAACCCTGCCTGCATCAGATGAACGAGGAGCCAAGTGACTGCACCATCCCAGCACAGATTGATTCAACAGATTAAGGGACTCTCTAATTGCATGAAGTCAGAGTCTTTTTAAGGGGATTACAATGCTGAGAAGTTCCACAATCTTTTCCATTTCATTTTGGGATATAAGAAATTTTTAAAAATACATGATGAATTTGTTTTTAAAAAAAAAAAAAAAAGCTTTTTTGAAAGGTAGAAAGAAACATTTAAAAAGTTAAAGGTCAACAACTGAGATTATATGCAATATACAAATAGAATTATATTAATTCTGGAACTATTTAATGGGTCTTTTTGCTGTTTTGCGGTGTTGTTTTGTGGTGTTTTTTTGTTTTTAATAGTCTCTAGTGGTCTGTGATTGTTTTGAGATAGCTCTGGAGATTATGAGACAAGCACAATTTATATTAATTGTAACCATTATACTATCCTGTACGTCTGTAAAGAATCCAATATTACAAGGGTATGCCAGTTGTCTATTATCAAGGCAAACCATAAAATTACAATATTTAAACCAGTGCAGTGTGTAAATATGATTTCCCCCTTACAGGTTAGGGACGGGGGGAATAAGGCTTGATTTCCACAGGCACGCACCACTGTAAACTCAGTGTGAAAGCAGTGGGTCCTCCAGCAACCCAAAGTCACTGGACTTCAGATTGACTAGCCTAAAATCAGGCAAGAAACCTGAGGGAAATACAGAATCAGAAACACAATCATCGAACCCTCCGTGCTCTGCTCTAGAAATCAAATAATTCTTCCCACATATTAATGGCCATGATAGGACTTCATACCTTTCACATCTTTCTCTAAACCTACTTATCATGTAATTGTATATGGAGTAAGTGGTGAAATGTCCAAAATTCTATTAGAACCCATAAAACTCAGCTTCAACTCCACTAAATTTTGTCTGTCTTGTAATATTTTTATGTAAATTAAGAATTACAAAGTTTGGGATAAATAAATTCAATTCTTCCTTGACTATAGCTCAAGAAAGTGTAGTAAAAATGATACATTGTTCGTTTGAGAAAAATAAAGCACTGAATACTTTCGACATATTCACATCTTGGAATAGTTGGTTGCCCCATTCTGCTTTTTATTCCATGGAAAGAACTGTCAATCCACAATGAACAATGCTATCTTTAAAATCAAGAGACCCTCATGCAGATCCTTTTTGCAATTATGATTTAAGTTATCGTGGCAAATGTATGGAAGAACCACCATCAGGAAACAATTCCTGACATTGTTTCCTGACAGAGAAATCTTGCCTTTCCTTACAATTTAAGGGTTAGGAGTCTGAATCATTCAGGGTATCAACATTCATTAGATCTAAGAAGCTTATGAATTGTGACTTTTTTCCAAGAGAGAAATTTTAAGTTGCTTTCCACAGCCACCATTTAGTACTGTGACATCTGGAAGACAGCAATGGGCTGTTTTCTTAAATAGTTTTGTCATATACTCATGCAACCAAAATGCTCTTCAATCAGACTTCCCTGTCTTTGAATAAATATTTGAAAATTTTCAATTTGTTTTTGCAATGTTCATTGGACAGTTATTTGCCTTACTGCATAAATATGCAACCAAGCAATTTTCTCATGTTTATTGGATTTATTTCCATTTAAACGTAGAAGGGAATTCGCTAAAAATCCACTTTTGTCATGCCTTTTCCTACAGAAAGACACCCATCCACAAACAGTCCCACTACTCTTGTTCCTCCTCCTTTTTGATCCTTTGTTTCATCCACAATTACAGAAGCAATTTAGTGTGGTATAGTCACTGGGACACAGTATCTTGCTAACTGCAAGAGATTTCTTTGTTTTTCTGTGGATCATCTTTCCCATATTAAAACAAAATCAGCCTCACATGCAAGCTATTCACTGAGAAAAGGCAGAAAAGACATCTATAATCTCATTAAAAGTACACCAAACAGCAAAGCAAGTAACAGGTATGTAATTTCTCAAGTCAGTTGCACTGCACAAGACCAAACAGAAACTCTCCATAATTCTCAACTCATTAAAATTAAGTTTAGTTGGGTTTAACAAACTCATTGATAAACCCTGCAGTCTGTGAGTGATTTCTACTTTTTATTATGGAAAGAAGTTATTTTCAGTAATAAACATGCCAATTGTAGGCATGCCCTGTTGAAACGTGAAATGTTTTCATGATTACAAATACTTGTTTATTGCATAAAACCTGTAACATGAATTTAAGTAGATGGCAATGTTTGAAAGACAGGGATGATAAATTCCTATGGGATGAAAAAAATTAATCAGAAATCACATTTATGGGTACAGATACCCAATGAACTCACATATTCAACAATATGTTAGTTCTCATTCTAATGAAATAAAAAGAAAACAACAAAAAAGGATGACGGAACTATCCTCAAATCTGAGATATAACAGTGGTGAAGACTAGTGGCTTGATCTAAAATCCATTGAAGCCAATCAAGCACCAATATTTAACTTCATCCTGATTTTGGATCAAGGTCCTAGGCCTTTTTAATGAAGCAAATGGATATATGAGTACGAAAGCCTAAACAGAGAATAAAATAATTGAAAGAGCTCACTCTCTACATATTTGTATGCACGTACATATACCCACAAAACACAGGCTATAATTTCAGTTTACAACAACTTTATTTCTTGCAGCATAGCTAAAATCTCTTCTTTAGTAAAAAAAGGAGAAAGATAAGTAGTGTCTACTACCAAAGATATACATGGTATTGGAACTATGACTATACTGTAAATCATCACCGCAATTGAAAGAACAAACCATGTAACACAAGACTATGAACTAAAAAAAAAAAAAAAAAAAAAAAAGAGTCACTACTATCTGCAGAAGTACTTTCTGAATAGTGGGCCTGGTGTTCAGATATGCCTTCTTGTAAATGACAGGAATCAGGTTTTACATCGAAACACAAGGTTACTACCTGTGGTAGCCTGTATTACGTGGGTACGCCAGTTGTGTGTTACCAAGGCAAACCATAAAATAAAAACATACCAAACTTCCCTTGGCTTTTCTTTGGCTAAAAAATCACACCACCACTCCTTTCCAGTCTTTAGCTAATCAGTTAATAAATCTTAAGGCACATCAGTGGGTTTGTGGGATATCAGTATTCTTGTCCACTAGGGCTTCCTTTATTATATTGGCAATAGTATTTCACAACAACCTCTTTTGCAAGAATTGGGAACTGTATCTTGAGTTACAAAACAATAAAAGAGCATCAGGGACACACTGTAGCTGAATTACATCGCTCTAGGCAGAATTTAGTAGGGCTTCACTCAATTTCATTCATCCATGTGGTAACACAGGTACACTTGAGCACAAAATACACAGAAAGCGGTCATTACACAGAGACCAGTTTCTTTTCTTTTCTTTCTAAACCTATTGTATGAAGGGAGGGAAGCAGAGGGGAAGAAATAAAGACAGGAAAACTAAGTGGGTTACTCCTAGCACAAGTCAACCATTTTTTTCATAAAACACTTACAATTTTTCCTCTGTCTTCACTCTCCTTTAAAAGTATATATAGCAATCTACAATGGTTTAAATGCTTTCAAACAGTGGTTGCTTAATAGAACAAGGGTAAAAAACAAACAGAAATTAAACATGAACTATGAACGAGGAGCTATTTAACATGTTTGAAGTTTCAGTATTGCTAGTTCTGGAAGCCCACTGTGAGCTGAACTTTATATGCATCATTCACACACCTTTGCATGCACCAGAGGAAGGAAATAAAGGCAGTGCTTACCTGCTTCCGACAGGTCTCTCAGGGAGCTGCTCAGGGCGCTTCTTTTCAGCCCCTCCCCAGTAGCGTAGCTGTCATCCAGGCAAGCTCTGTTCAGCGTCCCATTGCCAGAATCTTTCTTCAGACTGGAGCACTGAGACATGCTTGGACGCACCACACCCTTCTGTTTTTCTAGCTCAGCTGAAACAATGAGAACAATTTTGCAATTCATATTTATTGACTATAATGAATGATATGGTAACATCACAATTTGTGTGTGTGATCACGTATTACTGTGAATAACAGGCAAGAGTTCATTTTGGAACTGTTAAATGACAGAGAAGAACTTCACCCCTATACTAACAGCTTTATATTACAACATGCAGGATGAAAGGCTATTCCTCTTTTGGAAAAACAGGAGATGAAATTCCTTGTTTAGACACTCATGTAACTTCCTGCGAAATGTATCAATTTGTACTATGGCTACCTAATTGACAGAATATGGGAACATAAACACAGAAATGAAGACAAATTCAGTGAAACTTCTTTGAAGGGCCATCATTGAGAATTTCAGAGTGGTATAAATTATCCCTAAAATTCTTACCGTAATTTATATTACAAATGACAAATCCATCTCTCCATCTACTCCATTGCTATTTACAGTTTATCCAGGCTCAATTTCCACTGCAGCTATACTGCAGTAAATAATAGTCAATGAACTCAGCAGGGGCTTAAGATATCATTGGGTTTTTCCTCTTTCTAGAATTAAAGCCATGGAAAAACGCACATTATTTTGAATTTTTAAAGAGTTCTAATGGGTTATATGCACATTCAAGATTTTCTTATTTTGATTAGCTTGAAAATGCTCTATTATATGTACCTGTGTACTTACACTCTATTCTGTGCTTTTCCATTTCTTGAACCTCTGCAATTGACTCCCTCAAATCATCTGTAAACTTCTTCCTGTCCTGAGGATTTGGTGCATTGAAATTTATTAATACTTTGATATCTGCTCCTGGAACAGCTGACGTGAGCCGAATACCGTTGGGATAATCTAGAAGAAAGAGTCAAGAAAAACTAAGCTGCGATTATTCCAATTACTTTTCTTTTTATAAAACAAAACCAAAAACCCCGCAACTGAAGTCTTTTTACTAATATTACCATATAAGGGACAAAATCAGAGAAATAAAACTCTAAAGGCACAGAATTAGAATGCAAATCCCTGAGATACATTGGAACTGCTTAACTGTCAAGATGCCAAATAAATACTGAAACATAGTCTTTATGCAGTTGTTACCCTTAAGGCACAATGTACAATATAAAAGAAAAATACCAGAAAAACAAACAAAAAAAAGGGGATAATTTTTGTTTCATGGAAGAGATCCCATTACCTACCTTACTCAACTGTGACCAAAGTTTTTCTGAGCAAAGACTACATGAATACATCTCAAGTACTAGAAACTGTCTTATACTTTTAACTTAACATTTGCAGAAAGACAAACACACAGCTCGTAGTATTTCCTACTGTGTTCCCTGGATATCCTACTTTCCTTTTTTTTTAAAAAAAAAAAAGGTTAAAATTATCTGTGAAAATTAAATACTGAAGAAGTAAAAGTGGGGGGTCCCTCTCTTTTGGCCCATGTTACGGACTTCCTCACAATAGAAGGCAGATTTTTCAGCAAACTGTCTTTGCCTCTTTTCTAGTTGCACAGCTGAGAATGCAAGTTGTCACAGAATCACAGAATCACTAGGGTTGGAAAGGATCTTCAAGATCATCAAGTCCAACCATTTATCCAGCGCTACCATACATTAGGGAACACTAAACCATGTCGTGAAGCGCCACATCCACATGTCTTTTGAACACTTCCAGAGACGGTGACTCCACCACCTCCCTGGGCAGCCTGTTCCTCTCAGAGAAGAAATTTTTCCTAATATCCAATCTAAAACCTCCCTTGGTGCAACTTGAGGCCATTTCCTCTCGTCCTATCGCTGGTTACTTGGGAGAAGAGACCAACACCCTCGTCGCCACAACCCCTGGTTGAGATAAAAGATCCATTTACAGAAAGGTAGCTTATAATGAAGATACGTTCTGCTGTAGAAAACAGAATCGGCCTTTGCTTGAAGCACAGACTGCTTGAAACAGGGTGTCAGAAAAACTCAAATGTGCACTCTAGTTCATGTTTTCTTTTAACTCAACTGCCTGACCTTATTGGTTTGATAAAGCTCTCAAATATTTACTTAAGTATGCAACCTGAAGTTCAAGTGCTCCTACATACTAAAAATTTATTCCCCCAAGAACCAGCAGATGATGTAAGGTAGTCTTTTCCACAAAGCTATTAGGTTTCAACAGACTTAAAATATGGAGAAACTAGTGCAAATACTATGCTTTTTTTAAAAGGATACCTTAACTTCGAATCAGAGTTGCAACTAAGAGCGAAGTAAGTCCATTCGAAGGTGAAAAATGGTGTGAACTACCACAAACTTCAAAGGGTACAGAGGGGAAGGAAGGAGCAAGAATTTGCGGCTTTTGCTGGGGTCCGACATCAGCGTCTTACACAGACGGAATATGTAGCTGACCTGCTTCTCCTGACCCCATGACAATTGCATCTACCTTCAATGAAGTACGACAGCCGCCTCAAGTTGTCTGCAGCTGCTGCTGTTCAGAATGAATACAGTCAAATGGCCAAAAGCGCAGAGGAGTCTGGGCAAGCTAACAGGTGGAGGGCATGGTACAACAGCACACACTGCTTTGAGCACTGAAACGGGATATGCAGCAAAAGCTCTAGAAAGTGCACTACTTGGGGGCAAAAAAAAAGATAAAAAGTTGTTTATGAAACCGAACAAGGGAACTTAGCAACCCTGAAGTCACATGGGCTACCTTCACATAGGAACAAAAAACAACAAATCTCCACATACTAAACAATCAAAAATATTTTATTACCAGGGATACTCCTCTACATTGTATTGATTAAGCATCAGGAAACACTAAAATAAGTATTTCATAAGGTTTCAGATACTCTCTCGCTGAAGTGATCTGCTTGTCCTTTATATTTTCAGTGATTTTGACTGAAAATGTAAAATATACTTCCCTTATGGCCTCCTTATTTACTAGAGATACATTGAGTGGGTACAGAGAAGGCCACAAAAATGCTCAGGGGGATGGAACAGCTCTGCTGGGAGGACAGGCTGGGAGAGCTGGGAGTGTTGAGCCTGGAGCAGAGAAGGCTCCGGGGAGACCTTCCTGCAGCTGCCAGGGCTGAGAGGGGGCTGGTAAGAAAGATAGGGACAGACTGTTTAGCAGGGCCTGTAGTGACAGGACAAGGGATATCAGTTTTAAACTAGAAGAGGGCAGATTCAGACTAGATTTAAGGAAGATATTTTTCACCCTGAGGACAGTGAAACCCTGGCCCAGGTTGCCCAGAGAGGTGCTAGGTGCCCTGTCCCTGGATACATCCCAGGTCAGGCTGGACGGGGCTCTGAGCAACCTGCTCTAGTTGAAGATGTCCCTGCTCACTGCAGGGGGGTTGGACTAGATGGCCTGTAAAGGTCCCTTCCAACCCAAACCATTCTGTGGTTCTATGACATTATTTTCCCTTTTGGAGTTCACCCATCCATCAACATAACTGACTTCTATCACTAGAAGTCAACTCTATGCCAATCATTTTGTTCAACCTCAGCAATAGATATACCAGTATTTTTGTTGCTTCTGCTTTAGTGACACTAAATTTTATTAACTTGAAACCAGCTCATTCTGACAGCTGCTACACACAGATTTACCGAATGGCATGATGGCACTGGCCAAAATACCCCAAAGCTTGCTGGGGACAAGGGAAGCCAAGAACGTGAATTTTACAAACCAGAGGGGAAGAATACTTCTCTTTCCCAGCTAGAAAATATTACATTCCACCTGACAGGCACCAATATTAGAAGTACAAGCAGCTCACTGATTCACTGTAGTGAATTCTCCTCAGGAGCCCAACTGTGTCTACTTAAGTGCCTCAGTTAAAATGCCCCCAGTTCACTGGGAAGAATCCAACCTTTTACTCCTAGTCCCACTATAAATATTTTTAAGTTTACTTGAAGAAAGTGTTTCTACTTGGCATGCTTATGTGATTTAAAAAAAAATTATTTAACTTGACATCAGAAAAATCATATATTCTTCTAGTTTTAGCAGAATCCAGGATAGAAATACTTGGCCTTCCTCTCCAAAAACGAATTTTATATCATATAATGTGTACACAAGAGAGAGAATGTGTATGCACATAAATAATCTGCAGGCTACATCACTGCTATAAGCTCTGAAAAATCTTCCCTTTTGAAATCCCCAGATGCTTTGACTCAGTAACAGTGACTTCTTTTGAGTGAGATGAGCACTGGAGCACATTCTCAAGGACGAGCAAAAACTAAGAGCTTTCCACAACAAAGAACCCCACAGAAACTACTGAATGTCACAGTGAACTGTATCCAATTATCATGAAGGTCAAGGTTTAGTTTACATACCATTAAGTCGGGACAAATAGACTGTCTCCCTATGTACCATACAAACACCTATGTACTGCTACGTTATTACTGATGCTGTCTCTGGGCTTAAAATCTACAGGAGCATTAGCAAACTATTTGCTTTTAGTTGGGTTGCTGTCTGCTAAGACTAAGCTTGACAAGCATTAAAGATAAAAACAATAGTGGATCGATGCAGATTACAATTGACAGAAACAAAAGGTGTCAGAAAATACAAACTTTAATCCAGGGTCTCTGCTTTGTATTTATATTTGAATGAGTATACATTACCTAGGCATGAAGTTAGGATACAAATCAGGAAAATAATTAAATAGTGCCTTCAATTACATTTAAAATACAGTATTATTTATTATATTTATAATATATTATAATAGTCATTATTTATTAGCATACATTCAGTTCCAGCTAACTGTACCATTGACTCGGCAACAGATACTGGTGTTTCTTTGCAAACGTTCTATTCTCTAAAAGCATTCACAAACAACACATTTGGCTAGATTTGGCTTCTGAATACAGCAACAACAACAAAAAAAAATCTAACAGCAGGCTTGCTGTTTCTTATGCTGACACCATCTTGTTTTAAACTTTAGGGCTAAGCTAAATTCAGAGCAATCTTATTCCTAAATTTAGAATCAAATCCTGTCAATCCCTTTCACTCATGTAATTTTTTATTTTATTTTAGTTATAAATAAAATGGTCATCTAAAAAGAGAGGAAAGACTTACACTGATTCTCAAAAAGAAGAACTTGCATTCCATAGAGGGAAAAGGACTGTCGAAAACTGTATGTAACCGAGTTCTTCTTCTTTTGAAAAATCTTCGTCACCTGAAAGTTATCAAACAAACGAAGTGAAATATCCCTTTTACTATGTATGTTTGTGGAAAGTTTTTGTTCTTAAGAATTAGCTTACGAGAAAACATTTTATGACAAGCCAGAAAATGAGAACTTACATATTTTTCCTTTTTTTTTTTTTGATGCAACTGATGTACTTAATCTACCACTGCTGAAGAAACAAAGCTAGCTTTGAAGCATTGGTATCTCTTAACTAGAAGGTTTAGTATTTATCCAGATACAAAGCTTTTGTGTTCTTTATTCTCCAGAACTCTACTTCTTGAAATGCCAGAAAGAAAAAAAACCTCCATCCTTATTGTGCACAGTACATGCTACCAAAAATGTAAATATGTTTAAATTATCTTTTAAAAAAACCCCAAAACTTAGCAGCTACCACACTCTCCTTCACACTGTTTTCTTGCAGTCTGACTACAGGCAGGACATGCCTATGGACCTCTCCACGCAAATTTAATTCTTAGCCCTTATTCTCATGTGCGGTGTGAGCTTCCAAGCCTGCTTCACGTCTGTGCACCTCCAAACACTGCCTTCCATTATCTCATCCCGTGACGCCCTGGTTTCCCTAGGATTTGTACAGCACCTATCTCAACAGAAGCTCTGAGCCTGTGGAAACCTTCATATTTTGCTACAATAGATGTAACATATTACTACTTCCCATCAATTTTGGGGTTCTCCTAAACTGTGAATGCAACCACTCTTTCTCCTTATAACTGAGTGGTTTATTTTTATTAGTTCCTTCTAATTTTAACTTCTGGCAATGGCATTTTACTAGAAGTGACATATTTGGACTCTATTAGTCCCAAAACAGTTTGATAAAACCACTGACATCTGATTAAGTAATAAAAAAATGACAGAAAACTTGCAAACTGAAGACAACAGTACTTCATCATTTTGCATGCAAGCTCACATTTACAGCTAGGAGGTTATACTCACAATCAAAAGGATTCATTTTTTTTTTTAAATTTACTTCCTGTTTTTAAGGTCTGAAGGTATGTAAAAATTGCACACAATAACATTGTGCATCTGAAGTGTGTCTTTTTTGTAACAAAACAGAAAATACTTTAGTTCTTAGTTCTCAGGTAACAGCCAAATACATTCCAAATAGAATGCAACAAATTTTTCTGTTTTTAAAAGCAAATCAACCAAGTAATTCCAAGATGTCACTAGCTTTGTATGTCTTTTTTCCAAAAGATTGCGCCAAGTTAAGCGCACACTAAAAAGTAAAGTCAGCTGTAAAATTAATTTCAATATATCCTATTCCTATTTCAATGAATAAACATCTCTGGTTCATAGAAGATCTGGAGAACACAAAGTAATATGTAATTTCATATCTTGAATTAAACAAGTAACTTGAATTCATTATTCACAGAATAAAGAATGTCTCTGTTTAGCCATTAGGAAAATGGGAAAACTGGAGGTAATTTTTGTTCTTTATAGTAAAAGCTATTGTATCAAAGTACTTTCTTACAATAGAGTGTATTAAACAATAAAAGGCTTCAGTTTAAAAGCAAAATTAAGAAAATTGCAATCTTAATCATCCCAAGATCGTTGGAGTACAGAGTAATGGGTAATAGATACTTATTTTTAGGAATGCTCATGCACTTAATTGCCACTGATCTCATGAAGATAGGCATTTCTGAATGCCTCACTAGAAGTATATCCACCTGAAAATACATACCACAAGAAGATCATTAAATAAAAATATTTCTCGCTGGTGCAATCCAAGCTTCTGAGGTTTATTTGGATCTGGAACTTCAAACAGCCTACAGTAGCAAACAAGCCTTCGGTGGGGTAGAGAGAGGACCTACGATAATACAAGAGTTCATGGTTAATATAGCAATATTTAACCAAGAAAGAGCATCTTTCATACCCAGAGTCTTGTTTTGAATGTTTCAAATATTTTTACCTCTAAGCCCATTAGATTTTTTTCATCAAAGGACCATGAACAGAAAAATAAAGATTATATGCCACAAAGTTCCATGACATTTAAACTTCATAAAAATTCTTATAAGAAATATTCTCTAACAGCTTGCATTCATGTACATGGATGCCAATGAAAGTTTTACTGGGGATAGGGTTTTACTCTGGGAATCGATAAAAACCTTGAAAGAACTTAAGATTGAGCTCCCACTTGCTTAAAGCAAATGACGTTTGCCTTCCTGAGCACTTTTACATATCTTTATTAGAAGTAAGGATGGAAAGCAACTTTAGCTTTTGTGAGATGAATACACTGATGTTGTAGATTACTTTTTGTCAGCCACTGAGTTAATTCAATTTGTTCATACGCCAATACCAAGGAAATAGTGACATCAGGAAAAAGTAAATGCATTTTCAGTCTGGATTATTTTCTCATGTCGGCAAGAAAACCGAGAATAATTTTCCATTTTTATATTTGAAATGTCTGCTGAAGCTATCTCTGAAGCTGCTGTTTTCAGCCTAGCGAGACTTCATTTCTTTCAAATGCAAATGCTGATATCTTGTAAACAATATTAAAAGAAATCTTTTAAACTTTAAAAATTTGAAGTAGAGACTATTCTTTGGTAACTAGACATATATTTCATTTATATATTTTATTTCTTTATAATTCCTGATTCTGCATGAGAATTACAAGACTTACTAGGCAAAGAAAAACAGTCAAAGACTGTTAATGCTGCTTCTTCCTCTACATGAGTGCGGGCTTGAAGGTGGGGAGCATAGGGAAAGAGTTTAGGATTCACTATCTGCCGTTGTTCCTGGTTGGTTATCAAGCCATTTGGTGAGATTTTAGTTTTTCCCCAAAATCCAATTCACCTACTATAATTCATCTACTATTCTAGCAACACACAAAATGCTAGTAGCATTTATCTATGCTTAATTACCAAACCTGCAAGGAGAAGGTATTTAAGAAAAAATCTGACATGTTCTAAAGGAGCCAGTGTGGCGAAGAATGCTGGAGAAATCAATGGTTTCTATTTTCAGGCTATTCTGGTAACTGAACAGCTTACAGTTCTCAGTGAAAAGCGGCAGGAATAAATGCTGCATGTTCTCATTCTCTCTCACCTCCAGACTCACTTTCCCCAGCACATGGCAGTCTGAGATTTGCTACAGCGAGATAACAAAACCCAAGGGTAGTCACTGAGCCTATGAACATCTACAGTGAGCTCTGGTATTGAAATTTAACTACAGACAACGCTTTCACTCACAGCAATAGATGACCTGGTAAAATTCCCTTCCACCATATTTTATAAAGGCCACATCTTTCAGTTTGTTTTTACAGTCCAGTGGTACGGCTAGACATGCATCCATGAAATGATGACAGGCACTTCACTTAGGAATATGAAGCTAGCTTTGCATGACTTAATTGTTAACACAGAGAAAGAAAGAAATAGAAGACTGAAAAAACAAATGAAAGTTTAAAGTTCTTTCTCTGGATTGTCCTGAGTGAAGATGCTAATGCACAGTGCAGTTACAATTGAGGGGAAAAGAATCATTAGGATCAAATTTGTATAAAGTAATCTGATTTCAGAGCACTATGTGGACTCCTCTGCTATTAGGTGGGGTTTTTTTATTTGTTTAAAACTACTAGCAAGAATGTTATCATGAAATTAAAGTTAAGTGGAACACTGTATTAGAAGAATAGTTTTGGGACTATTATTGAATATTGACTTAAATCTGGAATCGATATTTTCTATGTTCATCTACCTTTCAGAAGAGGACTGTTAAATTAACTGGCAATATTTGTAGAGTACCATTCAGTACTGAAATGGACCAGAAAGAATAATCACACCAGGGCCCAGGGGAAAGGTGAGGGGCAACTGTGATTTTCCTTATTTATTCTTTACTGGCTGTCTAATTTCTACAGCGATAATAGCATTTGAAGTGCATAAAAAGTACACCAAAAAAGGTCTAGAAAACTTTTGGCAATAAATTAAGCAGTTTCTCTGGGAAATATATTTTTAAGAAAAACTTTATACTTTGGAGAGTTATTACTTTCAACAATAGGAAAATTTTACTTGAAAGATGCCCAATTTTTTAAAAAGCTAAAATGTAACAGAATTCATTATTGCCAGTTTAAGAAAAAGTTGCCAGTTAAAATGACTAAAAACTTTGAAGGAGTATGAAAGAAATACCTACACAACCAAGTCCATGATGCAGAGATCCAATCTAAAGTAGAAAGACATACACAAGTTCGTTAAACTTCAGAGAAACACAGTACTCTATCATAGCAATTAAATACGTCACGGTCTTACTACGACTAAATGCCTATAAAGTAAAAACAAGTATTTCTATCAATAAAGACTGTTGGCTATTTCCTAAATTTTCTTTAACACAGTTGAAAAGTCTCTCAAAAGAAGACTCCTTGAACCTAGGACTCCATTGAAGGCATTGTTTTCTTAATCCCATTTAATATACAAGATCAGGATTAGTTTTAGGATTTGAATTGCCACATGCCTGAATAAAAAAAGAACTAGGAGGAAAAAAAAAATCTCCCACAGAAGCCTATATATAAACCTAAATCCCCAAACAATTACAGAAAATAAGTTTCATGTGAAAGCATAAATGGCTGTCAAATAATGACTTCAGAGTATTTATTTCCCTTTTGCTCAAAAATATGTGAAAGCTTTTATTAAGAAAATTTTGCTGTCTCTCTCCTCTGCTTCTTCCAAGAGGTCTGCTCAATATTTCCTTACTGGAAAACAGAAGAAAATTGGTTTTTGTTTTTTTTGGTGGTCCCTCATTCCCTTCCCCCTCCTCCCAGCATTGAGACTTGTCTGAGAAGAGATTACAATTCAAAGCTCTTTAAGAGTAGTAGGGAGAATCTTGAGGTCCATACTACTTTTTTAAATAAAAAAATCCCCCAAACCCATCAGTCCACACTTCAGCAAAGTTCCTGAGAGCTGATAAAAAACCTGAGGTAGGACTGCAAACACATCCAAGTCTAGTCCTTTTTTGGCTTTGTTCTGGGCTGCCTTTGTGACTATTAACATGAAGATTTTCGGAAGACAACTCTAGGACCTGAATTCAGGAAGGCTGAGCATCCATGGTCCCTCTCCACATTAGATACAATTGCCAGCCTGTAAAATATTGGTCTTAATATCTCTGTGTTCACTCAGCTCCTAAAACAAAGGGAAAAATGCTGTGGCCTTCCTTTTCTCTCTCCTTTCCAACAGACTCTTTGAAGATTAATTTTTATAGCAAAGTATTTCAGGATTCTTCCCCCAACAAAGCAAGAGTGATCTTCGGGTGCTCAAACCCAGCACTAGAATCCCTGGGACTCCATTTCCAGGTAAGTTCTGAGACAAAATGACACAATGTCCCCTTACAGATACCAGTTCATAAAACTAGATGCAAAGCTGAGAAAGATGCCGACGTGAACAGAAGTTCTCTATTGCTCTTGTAAATTATGGAGCCATACTAACAGCGTAAATGTTGAAATACAATTCTCTACAATAGTACTTAAAAAACACACTTCAATTGTCTTGAAACAAACGTAAGAACTGCCTAAAATGCAGATATTTCAGCGTAATATTCAGAATTGTGAAGGTTCATGTAGAGAAGAGTTTAAGACTCATAACATCATCACTCATGAATACCAGACTGCAACAACAAAATTCATCTGCACTGTGAATGCTCCAAAATTAAAGCCAACCTTATAGAAAGTTATTATTTTGACAATTTCTGCCTTTTGCCATTTATCAACCAATTCATAGTTCTGAGCAATGCACCTCTACTGTTCTATACTGTACATTGCTCTACATCTCCTTGGTAACAGACAGGTAATGCAAAGTGAACTTACCGGTTTCTTTCCTACTATGAGCTTTTCAACCTTCTGGACCTGGGATACATGATCCTCATTTGTCTTCAGTTCCCGTTTGCGGATTCGCTCATAAATCCCAATCAGCATTTCTCGTGGGATATCTTCACCATCATCCACACCTGCAGAAGCCAACAGCTTCTATTGTCAGTCTGGCTCTGAATGATCTAACACTTATTTCTCAGCAATGTAGACTTCTCCACAGGGAGAGAAAAAAAAACCATGGGCAATCTTTGTTTCCTCTGCTAACAGGAATGCAAAAAAAAACTGCTGATGTACTTGTTTATGCTGTTTTGTTTTATAGCTGCCAGTACTCCATCAGCTAACATCTCCACTGTTCTTGTGCCTTCCTTACAAAAGCAACACAAGTTATGCTGCTCATTACTGAAGCACTGGTTTTTGTCCAAAAGCATCCTGCCCCCAGGACAGGACAAGGGGCAATGGTTTTAAACTAGAAGAGGATGGATTTAGACTAGATCTAAGGAAGAAATTTTTCACAATGAGAGTGGTGAAGCACTGGCCCAGGTTGCCCAGAGAGGTGGTCAATGCCCCATTCTTGGGAACGTTCCAGGTCAGGCTGGACGGGGCTCTGAGCAACCTGATCTAGTTGAAGATGTCCCTGCTCACTGCAGGGGGGTTGGACCAGATGGCCTGGAAAGGTCCCTTCCCACCTAAACTCTTAGAATCACCAAATCATTAAGGTGGGATAGAACCTCTAAGATCATCAAGTCCAACCATCAACCCAACACCACCATGCCCACTAAACCACATCCCAGAGTGCCACGTCTACACATTTTTTGAACACTTCCAGTGATGGTGACTCCACCACCTCCCTGGGCAGCCTGTTCCAATGTTTGACCACTCTCTCAGTAAAGAAATTTTTCCTAATATCCAATCTAAACCTCCCCTGGCACAACTTGAGGCCATTTCCTCTCGTCCTATCGCTGGTTACTTGGGAGATGAGACCAACACCCACCTCACCACAACCCCCTTTCAGGCAGTTGTAGAGAGCGATAAGGTCTCTCCTCAGCCTCCTCTTCTCCAGACTGAACAACCCCAGTTCCCTCAGCTGCTCCTCATCAGACTTGTGCTCCAGACTCCTCCCCAGCTTTGCTGCCCTCTTCTATGATTCTATGATTCTAATACGCCAAGACATTGATGGAAATTACAGGTTTGTTTTTTTGTTTTAAAACTCTAATCTAAAACTAAGCCATAAAAAGGCCAACTTCCTGTGTAATTTGTTTCTTCTTTTAAGTTTCCCCTGTTTGGTATCAAGGCTCAAATGAGTTGAATAGCCCTTTAGACACTAAAATCTTCATATGACCTCCTCCTAGGAGTATACCACTGGGAGGAAACAGAAGAACCGTTCCATTTTGCCTATGTCCCAGTATTACTCAGCACTGTTCATAAAATAATTTCCTACAACAGAACCTTATGAACATCCAGTAAAATTAATTTAACCAGTATTTCCTGTATAATTTAAAAAACAATTAATTTACTCTGTAAAAACAAATCAACAAAGTAGCATAGTTACAGTATTATTGTTTAGCACTGCGTGATTATCATTGGCATGTAAGTATTCTAACAAATGCCAGTGTCTTGAATGCTTCATCCTGAATTTTTAGTAGCAGTGGAAAAGGTCCAATTTCAGTAAGTAACTTAAAGCTGGATTTCCTAGGGACAGGGAGATGCATGTCTATTTTTTAAATAGGTTTTAAAGCAATAGCCTCTTATCTCCCATTCAGAAGCCAAAATAGAATATTTTGTCACCTAGAGGAACAACTGCTCACACAAAAAAAAATTGTGATAAATTACGGTTTCTTTGCAACTAGAAGCAAGCAAAACCGTCCCTGTTCTGCTCCACATCAGCAAGTTTTCCACAGACCACCTTTGCAATCCAGCCATTTAAAGTTACCGGCAAAGTAGCCTGTTACAAAAATGCCTACAATAATAAGCAAAACCTGGCATTCAGGCTGAAGCTCAGAGAGAATGTACTGTATTTAATACAACAAATATAACTGTAGTATTAAGCTAAGAGATGAATATCAGGCCTTTTATAATCTTTGTGGACTTTACGATAAAATCTCAACACTAACTTGAATTTTGCTAAGCTAAAACATCTTCTAAGCATAGGTTGTTCACTGTTGTCTTATGTAAATCTATGGGAATAAAATCACCAAACAGGTCTTTCATTTTCAAGATCTGAAATTCCAGAACACCAGAAGTATTTTGTTTTTACTAGTACTAAAATGAAAGTACCACATGCACACATGAATACAGACTGCATGAATACAAAATGCATCTGAGATGCGCCAATACATTTTTATATATTAAGCAACTTGATTCTGCCTTTCTGCCATTCAGCCCATTTTTAGGTATCACTGAGAAAATGGCTGTTAAACAATACATCAACACTTGCTGGTGCCTGCAGTAGCGGGCCTATTCCGCTACCGTGCTGCTGCATCCATTGTTGCCAAAAAAAGAGAGGCTGTGCACTAAGTCATGCTTATCCTGTGCTTAAAAGCAGGGAGAGGAGGAGGAGGAGAGGGTTGCAGTGACTGAGCAGGCAATTTTCCCGGCCTTTGCACAAACACATAGTAATGGAACTATAGTAAAAGCCGCTTTTTCCCTATAGGCACAAACTACCTTCAAGGGAAAAAAGGGATGGGGACTTCAGCCTCATTTTATTTCTCTAACATCTGAGTGCTCTTCTGTGATAAAAGGTAAATGCTGTCTGATCCATTCTTCCTTGAGTGCCCAGGAACAACAGGGGGTATCATCTCATGCACAGTCTTCATCCTCAGCTCTACAGTGACTACCTCCTGTTAGGCAGAGCTGAGCACTGGCTGAGATGATAATTCATAAAAAACTGGGTTTTTTTCACCAGAAAGAACCAAGATAGAAACATCTGAGATACAGATTTGAAAAAATTTCTGTAGTTTTTCGGCAATCTAAGGGCAAGCTTAGGTGTGCCCTAGCCTGGCAAATAGTTTCTTCATCAGAAAATATACCAATGAAGAAACCAAAATGAAATTTCTGTGCTATTTATTGTGTACCTTTCAGGAAGGTTTTGGAGTTGTGATTTTTCTTCCCCACTGAGAATTTAAATCCTTAGTTTTTCTAGAAGTCCTCATCATGGCATAATATAATTCCATTCCTTAATATACATACATATACAGGAATAAAATGACCTGACAATACATCCTCTCAAGACAGACAAGATAAAAATGACAAAATACTATATGCTTAGCTCTGTTTTCACTATTCCAGAAATTACTAAAGCCTGTAAAAATGCCAGCAGTATTAACTGAGGTGAAAACAGAATCAAGTGCCCTGTATTTTGTCTTTTTCCCAGAAGATACATGGTGTCCCTCCAATGACAGTTACAGGGAAAAGCTTTCATGACCTTCATCGTTAGAGTTTGCTTACCCCTCAGATTCTTGACAAAGTCTTCTAGCTTCATTTTGCGTTCTGGTTTCACATTTGGGCTGTACATATCTGTGTTTAACAGTATGATGGCAAAAGCTAGAATGAAGATGGTATCAGGATTTCTAAATTGTCTCACAACGCCTGGATTGCAGATACAGTATCGTTGGCTGTAAAAAAGCAAAGAGGGGAAGCTGTCAGGCTATGAATTACTATTCTAATCCCACCAAATAAACCCACTGCTACATTCCAGAGGCTGAGCAAGCTATTATTCGTGTTCCATACATATTTAGTTTTCCATCCACATATTTTCACAAGCCAATGCTAGAATGTGGAAGGCTTTTGTTTTCTACTACCACTGTAACTTCACTTCTTAGTACAGATTCTGAGCTACAAGAACTTCAGTATTTAATTTTTTTTCAATGAGTAATACCTTTTGACACCAGGTAAGAATAGAACATTGATTTTAGCTTACTGCCACATGATGATTTACATCTCCTCCTGTGCCCTGGACAAAGTACGCTCGTATTAGTATTAGTAAGTTAATGCTCTTTATTCCACTATTGTTGAAATGCTAAATGAAAGGTTGAGAGCATATATACTCTAAAATGTAAATGGTCTCATAATTCCACTCATATCAACTATTATATGCAAACTGTTAGAGACATTAAAAAAAATCCTTGGATTTCTCTTCAATTGATGCTAGAAAGAACTTTTAATTGATAAACCTCACTACGTTAATACAAATAACATACATGAACAGCACCAGCAAATAAAACTTCCTATTTCGTACTTAGCAAAACCACCACAAATGACATGCTCTATTTGAAACTGTTTGAGGCTCACAAGGACAGTGCAAATAAGCAGGGAAATAACTTAGTTATTTTCCCCAGTTCTCCAGTCTGACTGTTAGAAAACAGCAGGCTTCTGGTGACTGAGTAATTTTTTTTAGCATCATACCTGAAAGCTTCAATGAGCCGTTCTACTTTCTGGGCTTCTCCTTGAACACGGATATGAGCCTGAAATTTCCTGAGTGCTTCATCCAGTTCCATTGTTGAGAAGTCCATCTCATCCACAACACAGCTAGGATAAAAACATACTGCCATTGTGTCTTTTAATTTCTAACAACACGGTACCAAAGGCAAGATTTTGAAACCAAAAGAACCCTTCTATTGTCCATCTCTTGTAGAGATTCATGGAGTTTACTGAAACATTCAGCAGCAATTACAATAACTGTAGGTAAGCTGTGAAGGAAGGATTGTAAATAATAGATCAATGAGAATGTGTACATGTAAGCAGATCCTTTTTTTTTTTTTTCTTTAACAGAAGAGCTGCTGGAATGGCAAATGTCTGACCAATGTAAGTGACATACCATTGCCAAGAATAATTATTGGCTTTGTGCTTCCAGACCAATCAATTATTACAACGCCTATAATAATATATAGTTTATATTGCCCAAAATATCAGATCTCAAACCGTCTGCAGCAAGCACAATAATCTGTACCAAATGGCTCTGTGTCTGGGAATGTTCTTACATATGGAGGGGAAAAAAAAAATAATCGTGTTTGGATACTCTTACTGTCATTCTCATCTCCCCATCATTTGCCATGTCTTTCAGTTAACATTTATGGAGAAATAATTATTTTCTTGCTCTGAAAATACAGTGCTGACAAAAAAATATAAAAGGAACCTGCTTAGTATAATCAACAACGTGAACTATATCATTCTAATACTTTGTTTAAAGACTACTTGAAAATCAGAAGCTTATGAATTTCACTTCTTTAAACTTAGCTTTTAAATAACCAGACGTGAATCACTGCAAGTAACAACACTGTAATGCAGAAACCACAGAAAGAAAGCACAATCCAGTTTTAAAAGCCTTTTCTTAAATGTATAGCTATACAATGATAAATTAGAGTAGCTCACATTTTTCTTCTAGTAACACTGCAGCTAACAGATTAAAATCAAAGCAATTTATTCACTTTGCCTTGAATATTTTTCCCTTGATGCAGAAGCCCAAGGAAACAGGCTTGGTATTTCTCATGTCCTTTCTAGTCCACAACTAAAAACCTATTATCAGTTCTGCAATAATGTTCACAGTCTTCCCACCTATTCTGAGTTCTGTAACACTTTCAAAAGCTCTTTTCTCCTTTGTGTAAAGCACATGTGCAGACAAGCCAGACTTAGAACGAAGTAATTGGAGCAATTAAGGACTTCCAGAAAACATGCTGGCCAACAACATAATGGGGAGGTGTCAATCTTTCATATGAACTACGGAGACAGCAGATATACCACCATGGTCAATGTTCTTAACTGGAATCGGTACTTTTCTGCAAATATTTCAAAATAGTAAACAATTTGCTTCTGGTGGCTATGTAATGACAAAAAAGTGAACAAATTAACTTTGGCTAGGTGTATACAGCAAACAGAATCATGAAAGTAAGTAAGATCAGACATACTCGTTTAGTTGTCTTTTTTTTTTTTAAACAATGGTTAACAAAATTATAACTCTTGATAATAATACCATGATAATAATGAAAAAGAGAGCATGGACTCTTAGACACTGCAGGAGAACTTGAGTAGATACATACTCTGGGTGAATAAGTCTGCGCTGAATTACCACATCTTCACTATTACAGTTACATCACCCAAACAGGTAAAAGCAAGAAGCAGCTCAGCTTCACCACTTCGAGGTAGGCAGATAATAGAAACTTCGTCCTGGGAACTATCCCCTGCTTGCCACCTCTGTACAAAATTTAGGCAAGAAGAGTGGAACATACCATTTGCTAGGTCACTGCACCTACAGCTGCCTTGATTCTCTACCGTTTGCCTGTACTCTTGCACATAACTGCGTAGTGTAATGAACTGAAGTGATGGAGTCTCCTTTCCCCTCTCACTTTTAACCATGTTCTTTACAATGGTTTCACTTTATTCTTTTTTTGAGTGACTGCACTTTTGTTTTCTAATGCAAAGTCAAGACACAGCAAAAGCTCAGCTCCTCAGCTTACATCTCTATTACATCAAGCACTCCTTGGTCATGCCAAGAGAAAGCTGGGGCTCACTGCAGAAGAGCAGTGCCTCAGGAAGCGTGTCTGATGTGCCCCAAATGTTGGCCAGGGCAACAACATCCATGCCAGCTATGCCAGCCCCACGCCACCAAATGATGCCTTTAGAGTTGAGCTACCACCAGGTAGCAACCACAGTAGGCCCAGAATGCAGGTTTTGGTCAAGAATTTAGGCTACTCCCAAGTATTTTCTAAGCTCCAGTGAAAAGAAGATTTCAAACCATTAAAATCTCCTAAATTTACAGGATCTGGGAAACCCGAACACAAATCAAAGCAAGGCACTTGACATTAAACTGTGTAACACAAAAAGGATCATCCATTAAAATATCTTTTCTATGTAACAATCTGGAGTTATCATCAGTTTGACAAAATCTACCTCCAATCTGTAAATGTGATGTTTAAGATGAAATGCTATTTTATTGTCTCTTTTTAAGAAAAAATACCTTGTTCCTATTTGCAGGCAAGGTTTAGAACACTCAAGAGAACTGCACCACTCACAGTGTGTTCCTCGCCTCAAAGCACAGCTGGAACAGCTTATTTTATTATAATTAATTAATATTAATAAATTTATTATAATCAATTAATATTGAAATTAATAATAGATTAATTTCAATAAAAGGCTTATTCTGGGGTTGTAGGTAGGTGGTTATGACCTTACTCTTAACAATTCACCTCATCACAGATACCACATCTGGCTTAGCAAAGACACAATTCTACTTACCCATATTCTGCTAGTCAATTTGAGATGGTGAGAGCAAATGGCTTGTTCAAGATCACAAAATGAATCATCTAAGATTAGAAATCATCCCGTCCTGGACCTGTACTGTTTTCTTTCAAAAAATTAGAAAATACACACTCTTTGCAAAGTCTTCACCCTAGTCTGACTCATAGTTGCAAAATCCGGATGAGCATTACAAGTAGCTAATAATGACTCATGCTGAATAAGGATCATATCAAAATCAAGCCATATTCTATTACTCTCTATTGTAAGGCTGACTGCATGCTTTGGTGCCGAGTCTCTTCCATTGCTTTCTGCTGGGTATTGTACTATGAGAAGGCGGTTTTTAATAAGACACAGGAAAGAGAAGACTTCTAAAAAATAGGTCTATGGCATAGGTACACATGCCATTAGCAGTATTAGTACAGTGTTCAAGCTTGCAATTTGAGATACGTAAGTTCTGACAGCATAATACTAAGTTCAGGATGGCTGAAGGGACCACGACCAACATCTTTGCAGCATGAAGCCACTGAGAGCAGTCTAAGAAATACACAAAGAAAATATAAGGTGTTGGCAGACACTTTGTTTCATGACACCATGACCTTAAATTCTTTGCAATGTATCAGTGTTACGGTATCAGTATTACATATCAACATTCAGTCCTCAAGAAAGGCTGCATCTATAGACCAATGCAAATTTCAGCACCGCTTTTTTTATACTCCTGTTAAAACCTGCACTCAGAATTTTTCCTAGTACTTCTTTAATGGGAAAGATGTGGGGATTTTTGCTTTAATGCTCAGCAGGTTTGTTAAACATCTAACTAAATTTTTTATAGAATTCCTTGAACAAAACTGGACTAAGATGTATTCATGTTTACAGGTCAGTATATCAGATAAAAAAAAAGCCCCCAAAGAATATGTGTTTTAAATGAGCACCCGCGTCAAATAAGGCAACTTCTTTTGTGGCCTACTTTGTATGTAAGGATCAGAAATTTATGAACAAGCTGCTAAAAGTCTATCTCATTTTTTGGGAAAGAAAAGTTTGTATAGATCTTGTCAGCATATGCCTGTACATGCTGAAATCCCTGTTTATTTAACATCTGAGCCATTTGGCTGTAATAATTATTTTCACCTTCTGTTACTGAAGAAGCCTTATGTTGCATATAATATTATTTTGTTTCATTCAGTACATTATTAGAAAGCCTGAGGAAGGAAAAAGACTTTGAAATAACATACTCTAATGCCAATGAAATTAAAACATAAATTTAGAGTAAACATACATGACTACAGAGAATATAAATCCTTGTAAGTATCTTGCTGGATCAATAACAGAAATAGTAACTTAGCTGGAAAGCAAAGAAATAAATATTTGCTCATGTGCACGTCTTCTTTCTTAACACTTAGTCTGGTTTCCCCCTCCTTCAGAACAAGATTCAGAGATAAGCACAAAACATTCGGAGACCGTTACTACCTCTAGCTTGATGAAACATCTGTCTTAAACATCAAAATACGGTCACGTCCCCCCAGTACTCACTCTAGTACATCCCGGTTGAACTGTTTTTGTCGATTTCCCAGAAATTCTCCAATCATCTGTCTGCTGAGACCTTTCCTTTGTAGGAGAAAGTGGGCAACACCAACTGGAGTGTCTGGCACAAAACCTCGTTCAATTAGGTACTGGACTCCTTTTTCAGGTTTTCTGAGGAGAAATGAGAATGCAAAACTATTACTTTTCTTCCATTGGACCTGAAGGCACCTGATGAAAATTTTACAACAGTTTTGCCAATCACTTTTGACTAACACACTATTAGTATGAGCTAGTATAGTTTCAGGATACATGAGACCATCCTGTAGAACATATTGTTCACTGTTTACAGCTTACTAGCTTTGAAACACATCTTCGCATGTTATTACACATTTCCCTGCTCCATAACCCTTCCAAAGAGAAGCTTTATGCAAGCAGCTTCAGGTATGAAAGTCAAAACACTTGTCAATGAAAAAGACAAGCCCAACATCAGCTACTAAATGCTCCTGTTGCTGGAAGAGATGTACCTTACAGAAACTGAATTAAAAAGCTATCGATGACAAGAAACACAGAACACCCCTGACCTCCCACCCTGCTGCTGTCAAAAGTTAAACTTGTTGAACATAAACATCTGAAGACGTGTAACTTGCAAACTAAGAATACAAAATAAGGAGGGGGGAGGGGGGGGAGGATCAAGTCAGTCATGCAAAAAGAAGCAATTAAAAATAGTGGAGCTCCCATCTAATTTATATTTTTTTTTCTTGTCCTTTAACACACCCACTGCCCCAGATTTTCCTTGCTCAGACAAGCACCTCCACAGTCTGGAGTACTTTACATTCCTTTATACATCACCTCCAGATTTAGCCATAACCAGTTTCAGATCTCAAAACAAAGCAAGCCGAAGCTACTAATTTTAACATATTAAGAAGCATGCGCTGGGGAGGAGGGTTGGGGGTGGAATTGGTTTCTGGCAATAAAATCTACGTCTTATAAAGGCAAATGCTGCTTATATTTTAAAGTGATGTAAAATTCCCCTCATAGCACATATTGTGCACTGCATCCTCCAGTAGTGTGACACAACAGACAACCATAATTCCTGTTATTAAAGGGACATCTTTACAGAACCAGTAATTCCATCATCATCTTTATTTTGTAAGGAATTGTAATATGTCTACCTTTAAGAGTGAATGATTTGCAGCATGCTGGATGGCCTGAAAGATATTTCCTTTAAGGCAAGCAAAATAATCTCAAAGGACAAGGTGACTGTACTACTTTTATATACAAGGTTGATCATACAAGCATAAGCCTTCCTCAGGGTTTTTAACTGCTAATAATATTACTAAATACATCACCATTCGGTTCTCCGATACTTTACATTCTTTTATATACATTACTTTACACTCTTTTTATACATTACACTCATACACTTAATACCCTATTAAAAGTTAGATAGATCAGAAGAATATATATATATAATTAGATCAAAAGAGAGTTCTCAAATATAAATTTCTTGCATCAGGCCTTGTGGCTCTTTGAAGCCATGATCTGAAATAAGATTACACATATAGTCATCTTCTAAACACAATCTTGTAAAATGCATCTCCTTCACATTCAAAAAGTACTCTTTTTCTTGTACATAACTGCTACATTCATATGTTTTTGAGTTGTACTTCAGAATTCTTCATCTTTCTGAATTCAAATTCACAGCATCCAACAAAAAAAAGGAATGGTTTCCTCCATCCCCCTTGTTAGTGAGCTACATTTGTCCACAGAATCCAGAGCGACACAAAGCCAGGGGTTTGTGTCTCCAGCAATTGTCACAAGCAGAATACAAAGGACACTATTAAAAGAACAACTTGATCCAAAGCTCACCTTCACTTGAGATACAGCAAATGCTGGATCATTACTTATTGTACTAAACCACAACTTGAATTCTTACCACCCCCATAAGCCTGAACATTTAAAATAATCACAAAAGTGACACATGATTTATGTTGCACCAGTTCCTAGGCAGTCACATCATTTTATGTAAGTCAGGGTCTGCTTTTTCACATAAGAAGCTCTATTTCTGGTTCAGAAATATGAAAGCACTTTATTCAAATATGCTTCAAACCAGGCTCCAAACCAGGTAAGTCTCCAAAATAGACTTAAAAATCCAGTTAGGAATACACTGGAAGCCAAAAGGTCTTTTCCCATCAATACCTTCTTCATGCTGAAGTGAAGCAACAGGAAGTTTTGCAGTCTAGGACTATTTGAAAGTAGTCCAATTTGTTACAGAAGTTGGAACATGGAAGCAGTGTAAACTCGGAACTGTAATAACATGAAAATAGTACCTGAAAACTCTGAACTCTAAGAATGAAGAGTACTCTTTC